>NC_087214.1:55576544-55584693 GCF_015104395.2 Macrobrachium nipponense | reverse complement strand
GAGAGTCCATGCATAAAATGTAGAAATGTCAGTTGGACAGTCAACTCGAGGTCAACGGCCTCAGTTTTGGCCCAGCCTTCATAGTGTCAACACTATATGGCAGTGATGGAAACTCTGCTGGCTGATAAATAAGTTGAGCTACATAAACTAGCTGCTGCTGGAATTCACTTAAAAATTAGGAAAGAAACAAATAGGTATAACAGAGTATGGTCTAAATATTGCCTATTATAGAGAGAATTCTATCCTCATACAGTATTAATGATTACGGTTAAATTAGAACTGGGGGTTTGGTTCAATTATTTATGGAATGGACTGCGAAGCCTACTTTCACTACCAACACCTTTCATAAAAAGGTAGGACACTTGCTTAGACCTATATCATATTGTCTTTTTTTAAATTATTTTATCGATAAGATTTGGACTCAAAACCGTGTACAAATAACACCGCAGGGTCTAACAATAAAATAAATTAGGCCTATACATAGTTTATTCATATTCTGGTCCGAGCAGCTGAGATCCTTCCCAGGCGATACAGGGTGGCAAACTGTCAAAATTGTTGCTTACCTGTCCACACATGCAATTACCTGTCAGTCGGTTGGAGGAACTTTAGAAAATTCCTTCAGTTCCTTTGTTCTGGCAAGTGGACGACTCTGCCCACAAACTGTTGTCTACACATAAGTTTTAACCTTAGTTTCAGTGGACTGACAGGTGTAAACCTGATCGTGAATATGCGGCCTAACACTAAACAATCCAAGGTGTATTGAGTCATTATTAAATTATTGCAAATAGTCAATAATATTGCTACATCAGATTTATTTAAGTGTGTATGTATTATGCAGGGCCAACCAGAGCTCTTTAAGGGAAAAAATTCATTCATTACTAGATCTGCACAGGTGGTGTTAAGCCGGCCTAGCTTGTTCTGCTCTTGGCACCCAGTGAGTGAATGATTCGTTTTGCAGACTATTATGGAAGAGTAAATCCTTGTAAAGAAGTTGAGGAATTTAGCAGCTACTCTGTTTTTCAGTTGCTTGTTATTAAAGGTGGTTATAGAATAGCTAGTTTTCTCTTATTCACTGATATTTTCATTGGGAGCCTTTGGTTGATCACGTTTTATATATTTTAAGTGTAACAGGCCTTTATTCCTTGTTTTCATTTGGTTATCTGATATTTATTGATCTTGTTTTATTTTCTAGCAATAATAGTGTCACTGGCAGGGCTTTTGATACTTAGGGGAAGAATTAAGGCTTATATAAATAACTTGAGGAATTTCTGCCTCTTTCGAAAATGATTAGAATCCCTTGGTAGTGTTACAGTGTAGTAGTGTAGTGGTGTGGCTTTGTTGGTACAGGTGTTATCCAGGACCATATTTTGTGGTCTTTACCTTCTGATATTTTTCTCGAATAGAAACAATCATGTGTTTCCGATAGGATTCCCTGAACGTTAACTGTGTACTTGTTAGGTTTGTTCCTTACTTTTCAGAAATAAGAGCAAGGATAGTGTCACACACAAAACATTACTTGCGTATTATTAATTTCATAAAATCTTTGTAATACAGTCAGACTCTTCAAGCACAGTCATTACTGGAAGAGAATAGAACTAATCAAACAAAAAATAAAAGCAGTTACTTTGCCTCTCAGGACCATATGGATGATCACATTGTGCATGGAAAACCAAAATAATGTCTGGATCGTAGCGACAATGGAAAACCAAAATAATTTCCGGATTTTAGTGACATAGGAAAACCGATATAATGTCTGGATCTTAATGACAGCAGTAAGGAATTAATGTCTACTAACTTTGCCGCATTCTTTGGGGGCAGAACTAACTAAATAATGTCGCTAATCAAAGATGCCTACTTCATTCAAAAACCAGTTGTGAAAGAGAGACAGCTGGTCGATGTGTTGATTTGGCAACAACGGAATAGCGATTGATGGTTATAGACAGATAAACATATATTAAAACAGGAAAACATTAAACTTTTCATTTCTCCTTACAACAGGAAGCACTAGTCAAAATGACAGTTGCTTCTGGCGATTTTCAAGTAATTCAAGAAATTTATGATTTGTCAGTGACACAGTAGAAAGAAATGCATACTGTTATGCTTTAAATAGATGTAATAAAGCTAACTATAGGAAACTAGAACAATGTTGAATGTTTGTAGAAGAATAATGGCTGTGTTGCATATCCAGGGATAATGATTAGAGTTTGGCACTAAACAGGCTATGTATATGCATTTTACGTGTGGGTTGGTTGAGATGAAGGTAAATTACAATTCTTCACAAAAACTCAGAAGGGGCTACCAAGAAACACAAACACACACAGGGATAGCAAGATTGAAATGAGATTAAACTTAATGTTTTCAATGGGAATGGAAGGTCGCCTTTCAAACCAGCCAGATTACATTAAGGTAATTTTATTTATGAAATTTACAATGTAAGCAAAATTGTGGGGCTAGTATAACCCATACAGGGCACAAATAGGATCTGTAAAATATGCAATTAACCTCTTACAATGAGCATTATTAAATGGGCTACTGCCTAAAAATATGAAATTCTAAATTGCTGATTCTGCAACTGGCTTGATGCTCACTGCATGCAAATTTTGACCATAGCATGATATGGTAGTCTTCTAAGGTAAGAACTTGGTGAGGAGGAACTCAGATGACAGGAAAGAAAACCTGTTTGCCTTGAGCATATAGCTGAGTTATCAGAGATGGCTTCCTGGCATTGTGTGAGTCCTTGGGCGTGCCAAATGAGTGCTTGGTTAGGCATAGTGTGGCAGAAAAACACATCCGTGCATGAGGTACAGCAGGTGAGAAGTCAGGTCGAATCAGGGTGCAGCGGGCTCCTGTTGGGTACAACTTGCTTCCCCTGGCAGGTGGCATCCTGGAATCACAGACATACAGCCAGTAAAAGGTTCTAGGAAAAAAGCTCTTATGGTTAGGCTACCTAAGGGTTCCTCTAGCAGCTCATCTTACCTATGACTTGCCTTTCTTTCCTAACGACTTTTTTTAACTTGCAAAGTCATACGATAAGGGGGAAAGACCGCTGTTCCTTTCTTGATTTCAAAATTCTACTGGCTGCCTGATGGGGCGAGGGATAAATATGTAAAAGCTCCCTCCTTTAACTCTCTTTTGTTCATCAAGGCCTGCGGCTAAGTAAGATAGTCTTAGCAGTCCCTGTCCCTGAATAAGGTTTGTGGCCTTTGCCATGCAGCTAACTAGAATGGCCCACCTAAATGATAGGAGGTGATACGGAGTTCACTAACTTGCTCACTACAGCATCCTATCACTAAAATGAGATATCTACAAGTTGCTGCTAGCTGTCCTTAACGACAGTAAAACTCTATCCCTAGGTAATGATACATGGAAAGTTCCTTGTGGATACATTCTACTACCCTATTTCCTTGGCACGAACTCAAATGGCTTTAACCAACTTAATGCAAGTGGTTATAGATTACATGATCATTTTGTTATAATGAACGTAAGTTTCGGCAATGAGTAAACCTGAAGGGTTAATATGGTTTATGTGGTACATTAATGAATATCTGCTCATGCAATTATGCAATTTCGTGTTTATGATAAGTGGTTAGATATAGCCTACCAGGATGAATATTGGGCAAGTCGAATGACGATAATTCAAGGTTATTACCACTACATTCCTACCTAGGTTAGATGTTACACTACTTGGGCAGAGATCAGGGTGGCTACCTTCTCTGGGTAGGTGCCAGGATCACTCTGTGACTGAATGCGGCACTGTGCCTCAGGGACACAGGTGCCAAGGAGAGCGTGTGGCTCTCATAGGTTAGTTGGTTTTCTTCTGCCCCTTCATCTTCTTCTTCTGGCTCCTCCAGGATCTGGCTGTGCCAGTCCTAGGAGGGGACAGACTCTGACTCTGGGGAAAGGACAGAAATGCTGTGAGGAGTAGAATCAGTGGCAGCCCTAGGAACTACACGGAAACCCCCTACTTCGGCTACAGTGACAACCGCCATAGGGGTAAAACCTACTGCAGGGGAGCCCCCCCTACATTTGGGCTGCTGCAACAACTGTCGTAAGGGTAGACCCCTCTTCTGACTCCTGGGTAGGCAGTTCCTAGTCAATCAAGGAGGGAAGGTGTAGTAGAGATGTCGGCCAGAGGTTCATCCTCGGCTGATGAGGTGTTAACAAAGAAGAATTGTTGGGGTTTGGAGGCTCGCAATGGGCTATGAGGAGCTCCATGCTGATTGGAGGATCTCTTGGAGGATCCTTGACGAGTTAGGATTAGGTGCTTAGCACTAACTCGGGGCCAGGTGCAGAGATTGAGGGTTGGGTACTGGCAGCGATTTGGTGTCAGGCGTGCCTGACGAGGATCCCGAGGGTGCAAAACCCCTCGGTGTACCTGAGGTGATTGGAGATAGAGATTCCCATCTCATATGTAAGGCAGAACCTTTGGCAGGCGTTATTTTGGGGGTGTCCGCTGCTCATTGCTGCTAGGGCCTAGACCGATTTCTTGGTGGCCGTATTCTAGTGAGGAGGTAGGTCTTTTATGACTCCTTGCACGTGAGGAGTTTGTTGCGGGATTAGAACTCCAGGCTTGTTAGAAATGGTGAGGGGACTTGAAGTTTTGCCCCAGGAGGTCATAGCTTGCTACTGCAAGGGTACAGATATGGGAACAGTGAGGTCTTGTAACTCCCAATTTGATGGTAGGAAGTATCAACTTCATATGATTGATACATTCAGTTGTGTTTAGTTTCTGTCTATCAATGTTAGCCCCATGGGAGCTGGGGGGCTTAATGAAGAAGGGTATGTAACAGCCATAGCAACGGAAGGTATATTTTAATTTGAGCACCCCTCATATCTTGTGGACACGTGGCCCTTCTGGCCATAGTCTCGGCAAAACATTCTCCAGAACTTCCTTCTTGGTATTGGATGATGAGGGCAAGATGCCACCAAAGGTTTGCAAATCTGTGAGTCACAAGGCAGGCAGTGCCATCAGGCATTGGTGAAGAGTCTTCTCTGATGGTGGCTTGAAGTGGGGAGGTTAAGGATTCCTATTCAGAATCACCCTTGGAAATGAGTCCAGGGTTGTAGACTGAAGGGTTTGCCTCTTTGGAGGTGCAGGAGGCATGTGGTGAAGAGGCCAGAGGATGGAAGGATACAGAGGGAACTTCTGGCTGAGACACTAACTCCAGGCATGGCATGCCCATCTGCAGGTGGAGGTTCAATTCAGGTGGAAGTATTTTGACAGTAGGTAATGACCAAGTATGAGGCAGTGCCAACCGGGAAGAGTTTCCACCATCCCTAGGCGGTACTGCTGTATTGTTACATGACCCATGTCTCTATTGGTTGTTCTTACTGTCAGGAGGACAGCGGGAATTGTTTGGGTGACACCATCCACCCACTCAAAAGCCATGTCTACGTCCTCACTGATTCACGCATCCTTGGATAGTACACGCTGGTCAATAAGAGTCCTTAGCTTCTAGATCAGCCAGGGGGAATAAGTCCCACTCTCCCCTCCCCATGCCTTTGTCAGCATCAGGGAGAGTGACGTGACAACTTCTTGAAGTTAGCTGAAACCTACACCTGAGTCCCAAAAACACATTCCTGTATGGTTTTCAATTGACGTGCAGTAACCTAGTGGGACACACACACAAATATATATATATATATATATATAATATATATATATATATATATATATATATATATATATACATATAAAGATAGATAGATAAATGGGTAAATAGGTAGATAAGTATGTTATGCTGTATAAATAAAGATGGATAGAAAAATGCTTTCAGGTTAGAGTGAATCACACGTGTTTGTAACTGGGAGTGCCCTTTTTATTGGTGTGAATGACTGTCTGTGTGTAATTTCGGTTAAGGATGAAAGAGTTCAGTAATTAATTTTGCGTAAAAATTAAGAAATCGTTTTAAAATCAGGGAGTACACAAATCCGTGGAATCTTACGGCCTTCACTTGTTTAATCTGAAGAGTAGAAAGTCCTCTGACAAAGCTGACATAATTCTAAATGGACCAATATAGTGCCCGTTGCATGTTAGGCTACTCTCTCTCTCTCGGTCTCTCACTCTCTCTCTCTCTCTCTCTCTCTCTCTCTCTCTCTCTCAAACACACACTCGCGCTCACGCGCGCACACACAGCTGTTAGGCACCAACAACCATCAAATATCTTACTCTCTCTCTCTCTCTCTCTCTCTCTCTCTCTCTCTCTCTCTCTCTCTCAGCTTACTTGAGTCTCCAAGTAGGACGTTGCACTTGAAAGAAATTGCATCGAGGAAGCGACAAGGAGTGTCGCAGATTGTCGCGTCTGGTTAGAGACACTTTTAAATCTTCTCTGTACAGAAGGCTACGTTTTCTTGGAGAGAATCTAAAGAAAATCTTACTTGGCGAATTTGTTTACTATTCGGGATTTGTAAGTAGTCGAATATTGGTTGAAAATCTAAACTTTTATTCTCTCATTTTGTCTTATTAGTCTAGAGAAAACATTGTCGTTTGGAGAGCATATCTCTGATAAAATCCTTCGAACTCGGAGGAGAGTTTATTCGTTTTTGAAAGTTTATTCGTTTTTATGTTAATTCATTCTGTTAAGCTTTGTAGGTTGTTGTATAATTAAGACTTTTTACATGATGAAATAGTTTTTACCTAAAGTTATTATATGAATAATTTTACTTTGGCTATGAAATCGAAGACAGCAATTAGGAGTTAGCTCCGATTTCATCTTCGGTTTCTGAGAAGCGAAGGAATGGCTTCGAGGAAGATCATGAAACGGGAGCTGTGTTAGATGTCTTCGTCAATATTAAACCAATTAAGGTCATTATTTGAGGTTCCCTTTTGGTGCTTCCTTGGGGAACACGGAAGCACTCTTCTTGGAATGGGGTTGTGGCCTCCACCCACGCCTAGTTACGAAACCCAGAGACCTAAGTCTGTCTGCCTGATGGTGCTCCTTCAGTGCCTCATCCAGAACCTGAGGGCGTTGAGAAAGCAATGATGAGTTTCAAGTCAATGGAGTTTTAGAGGCATAATTAAAGGACATTTTTTTCACCTTTAATTCATTTTATGATGTAATTTTAAAGAATGCATCTCATATTGGACAAGACAGGACAGGCATAGAGAGCATATTAGGAGCGTTTAGCATTGGAGACGGAAATAGAGAAGGAGAAAACATAATTGATTTTTGCATACAAAACCAGATGCATTATGAACTCTTTCTATAATCATAGAGACAGCCACAAATGGATGTGGTACCCATGGAACTCGGCCTTAGGAATACTGAAAAATCAATGATTGATTTGGCAATAACAAATAAAAAAAATATGGTCAGAGATGTAAAAACCATCCCCTCTGTGTCATTCGATTCAGATCACAGGCTTCTCTTAAATTAAACCCAAATCAATTAAAAGCCAAGTGAGGGAAAGATTTATTTTAGAGAATATGAGAGAAGAGGAGGAGGAGTGTTCAGTTAGATATGAAAACGAAATAAGTAGAACTAAACAAATGCAATAGAAGAGTAATGACCCAAACGAAAAATGGAGACACTTTAAAATGGCTGTAGTGGGTGCTGCTAATAATACAGTGCAAAAAAAAAAAAAAAACAAAAAAAAAAAAAAAACTGTTCGAAGTAGGAGGAAAAAGCAAACTGCTTGGTGGACCCCCACACTAGTCCGCTGTTGCAAAAAAAATGAAACTTTTCAGAAAATGGATGAAAACTTTGAACTCACCATAACTATAGTTATTGTGAGTTCAAAGCCTCGAGAGAAACAGAAAGAACAAAAGCTCAAACAAAATCAGAAACATGGGAAAGAATTGGAGAAGATCTGGGAAATGATCCCCAAGGTACCAGAAAACTCATATATATATATAGCACTGCTAAAAATTATAGAAAGGGAAGCCAACCACCTACTTAAGTAATCAAAGACCCTACGGATGGGACAATTTTAACTGAACCCCGAGAAATTACATTAGGATGGAAACATCACTTTGAAACACTAATAAACAACGAAAACAATGACCTTGAAGAGCATGCAGAATTTGATGTGGTTGGGGAAGTAGAACCTGACATAACAACACTGGAAGTAAAAAATGCCCTCAAGAGGATGAGAAATGGTAAGTCCCTTTGAGTGGATACAATATCTGTAGAGCTCCTTAAAAACATGG
>NC_087214.1:55569044-55571544 GCF_015104395.2 Macrobrachium nipponense | reverse complement strand
CTTCGATGCCATTATTGCATACCCGGAATGGTTCAGAAAAAGGGCACTCAACAAAGCTAGAAAAATATTTTACAGAGCGAATGTAGAGAGTACATGGAATAAAGAAAACAAGAAAAATAGTTGCCCTCCTTTTATGCCTAAAATGAAACAAATCACTTCAAAAATGAAGAAAGTCAATATAAATTTGTATTAACCTTTGATAATACCTTTAAAAAACAAAGTATGTAAAAATAAATTGGAAGGAGAAGACCAGTAATACAGATGATGTAGCGGGGGTATACATAATCATTGCAATAATTGTGGAGACAGATATGTGGGGGAATCATGTAGGGGAATAAGGACTGAGTCCAAGAACATAGAAGGGCAGTTACAGCTTAACTCTCAGGGGAGTGCTATAGCTAGACATTGTTGGGAAAATGACCATAGGATGGATTTTCAAAAACAGTAGGGCTTATATACAAAAGCACAACAAAATTAGTCACAGGAGGGTAGTAGAAGGTTGCACTTATCAGAGAGATTAAAGTAATTGAAGGAAACAAGGTTTTTACCTCCAGAAGATCCCATAAGCCGAGCTTTTGATATTAAAAGAAGCTAAGATTGACCCTGCTGACCTGGAGATTAGGTTTTTTCCTGCCCAACAGACACTTTCGGTGACCCACACCCTTACCACAAAGGGTGAATCCCATTGACCATCAGCTCAGGATAATCAGAGCGACAAGAGGGGATTGGCAACTCTCAAGAAAACCAGAACAGCCATCGCATAAATGACAGCACAACGAGAAGAAGTTCCAGAAGACTGCTGGGCCTTGACCCAGGCTAACATCCCAAACACACTCTTGAGAATGGGCCACAGAAGGGCCATGAAAGTACTCGAGTGTGGGAGTAAAACTAAATGTAAATACTTTAGAAGTAAACAAGTTACAAATTGAATTTGTGGGTTTCTTTTTCAATCTTCAGAAGAAAACTGGAAGAAGTTTTTGTTTGGTAAATCATATAATCTTCGAAAGCTAAGCAAACTGTTTGTTGAGAGATTCGGGTCCATCATATTATACTAAGCCTAAATTTGATCAATTTTAGCTATTTTCAAGGCACTAAATGAATATGGCCACTATCCTGAGACCGGAGAAATATTTATGAAACATGACTTTTATACAGATGGACACTTTCTTGTAGATTGAATAAATGTAATTGATTTTGGCTAAATAGTACCCAGTGGTTCAGAGGAGATTTCAACCTCAAGAATTCCTAAAAAAAAAAAAAAAAAAAAAAAAAAAAAAAAAACAAATAAAAAAAAAAAAAAAAAAAAAAAAAAACATGGCAATACCTATATTATATATATATATATATATATATATATATATATATATATATATATATATATATATATATATGTATATATATATGTGTGTAGATATATATATTATATATGCTTGACCTCGGAATTAATATATTTTCACATATGTTTCACCAAAGGGGAATTCGTCGACCCATGGGCTCGAACCTCGGAACCAAAAATTCAGGACATACAGTGACGCTCTTACTGTGGGTAAATGAAGATTAGGTTACTGTGGACTTAGGAGTTTCTGGATAACTAGTCTTTGAACTATAGAAACAAAGACTAACCAGGTTTTTGGAATCACCCAGGGAGAAAATATAATAAGGGCGTAGTTTATTCAGATCTTACTCATTTCTCTGTTCTTGTGGAGTATTATATGGTTACTGAAAGTGATTAAGTAGAAACCCTACGTTTGACCTATTCTGGCTTCTTACAACACCGCCTACTAAGGGATTTAGAGTTGGCTGATGGAAGGAACGCAGTTTTTCGGGCAATGACTTTTATCAAAGCATCGGATAAGATGAAAGTTTGCAAGTGCATATTTTATAACCCTAACGCCTAACCTTTTTGCAAGTATTGATTTATTACCTAAGTTCGACGGTTTGGGCATTTATATAGTAAAATGAAGTTGCCGAATGCCGGAACCGAGAACATCAAAAGAAAAGGATTCTAAAATCATTCGTGACGTAAACCTAATATGGCGTCATGAGGCTCCGCCCATCTACCAGGTAAGCGTTTAAGTCATTAAGAGTAACAGGTGAATACTATGCTTACGCAGCCTACTATGCATGGCATTGTGCTTTTCGTAAACAATTACTGTGCATCGTCATATGTATTTTCATTAACTCTTTTATTTAAGAAAATGAGGTTAAGTTGCTTTTTTTTACCCACCCAACCATCTGCAAAGTGGTCATAGTGTATCGGTGACGTTGGTATAGGGTATACTCTACTATACCTTATCAAGTGGTTGTTTTCACTTATGGTTAAATGTCATTTTACTTATCCTGGTCAATACAAAATCTTTTTAGGCAAATTAAGATACTGTCTGATGATATATAAAGTTACAACAAAATAATCATGTTTTAATTTATTATTATCTTTTTTAAAAAAATGGGAGATGGCTCTGGCATCAAAGATACGTCGTGAAACACCACCTGTTCGAAA
>NC_087214.1:55487491-55568544 GCF_015104395.2 Macrobrachium nipponense | reverse complement strand
CTTTCCTTAATTATTGAAAACATTTTTAAATCTCATCTTCCTCAGAGATTGAAATTATGAAGACTATTCGCGAGCGATTTTGATTGCAAAAAATGAAGAACTTCAAATAAAAATAGAATTCTTTCGAGAACTGAAATAAAACCAGGCCTAATACTCTAACAAGCATCGCTCGTTAACGTCGACTCCTTCACACGATCTTTTGTTACGTTCCTCGGTCAGACCAGCTGGATCGAACTTTCCAAAAGTTGGGCCACTGAAGATCAGCAAAAAACAGCTCTTAGAAGAGAGGAGCAGAGAGAGAGAGAGGAGAGAGAGAGAGAAAGGAGCTCGCAGATCACTTCATGGTAAGCCTGTAATTGCCTAATGCTTACATAGGAACATATAAGGTGATGAAAGTCACCCTTTAAATAATCTTATGAAAAGAATTACATCGAGGTGAAACTTTAATAAACTCTAATATTGGTGTGGGTTGTGGCTTTATAACTCTGTATCCTATAATGTTGCAATAAGGCAAGAAAAAGGTTTTAAAAGGTAAAGGAGAAAGCTGAACAAAACACTTTCCCTGAATCAGCAGCGAAAGGAAGCGAGTCTTTGTACCCGGATGGAATTTAGATTCTCGGGAAGTCCGGGAAAAGAAACTATGAAGCTCCTAAATGGCGACTTCTTCTAAAGATGGAAATTAAAAGCAAAATAACTGTAAGAAAAAGAAACAGTGATGAGAAGATGCCTACGACATTGTTGTTGCTGGTGGGAAGTTCAGACGTTTCTGTCCGAAATTTAGGCTGAAAATCAGCTCTTCGTAATCCGCGTTTTTGCAGGTTTTAACATAAATGAAGTCTGCTCATTGCTGCTGACCCAGATGCATAAATACAAATGTTTTTTGTTCTCTCTCTCTCTCTCTCTCTCTCTCTCTCTCTCTCTCTCTCTCTCTCTCTCTCTCTCTCTCTCCTGTGCTTGAACTTTCTAATGCTGTTGCTACCTGGTTGGGTTGTTGAGTTTTGATTTCTTCGAATCAGATTTTTCAGTCTCAGTATATAAAGTCACCGACGTCACTGTACTTTAATGTTTCCGTTGCTTCTTTAATTTACAGGAAGCGCGAATGAAGAGATTTATTTATAGATATAATTTCTGAGAAATTCTAAGCAATGAATAGACATTCCAGAGTGCTAACTACCATATGCATTCGATAACAGTAGATTTTATTGCTTTTAATCATCAATAAATTACTTGTGTTCGTAATCATCCCGGAAATAGGTTCGTTAAATATCACTTAATCGCCTTCGGTTTTTAAGCCATTCAACGAAAAAGAGAATCTTACATTTGCAAATCATATTTACTTTTTAATCACAAATTTATTCCCATAAGTTGAAAAGTCTGCGGAATTAATGAAAATCTTGTTTAAACAAACGTTTAATTCAGATAGGGTTCATTAAACTTTAAATTATTATTTTGTTTTTTCAAGAACAAGTTATTTTTCGGAGGTTCATTGAAGGTGTTTGTAAAAGCTTCTGACGAGATGAACCTGAGGATAAAACTAATTTTTCAAACTGATACACAGCCTGAAAGGCCATTATGACGAAGACAACTGGCGCGGTTAGGAAGTTTCTGAGAAATATTTAAGTTCTAATGACATCTGATACCCTGTTTGTATCCCAGTAATTTATCAGCAAAGTTTGAGGAGTCCAACTGAGAACGAATACATCTCAATTTTCTGAATGTGACCCGTTTATCATTGCCAAATTCTCGCGCACGAATCATAAAATCAAGTTTGATCATCGTCCGGATAATCTGTGATTAAATCATTCATTTTCCCATTTCATTCGCGTGAAAGGATGTGGATTAATATTAGTTCCAGACATCTGGAAAGATTTGTAATCGGTGATCACTTCCTGACATTTCCCACTTCAGAAGAGATCAATCCGGTCTTCAATTCCGGTAATGGGGGCCATTTTGAATCCGCCATTGAATAATAAAAAGGGATTATCCGTTGAAAATGATCCTCTAAATACTTCAGAATCGAAGGAAAACTGTGAAAGGAATTAAATTACTTGGCTTGTGTTCAGGGAGCAAAGCGTAGAAGAAAACGTGTATATATACACCTGCATAGAATTTGTTCTTGGTGGGTCCGGAAAAAGAATTCGTGAAAAACGGCGCTGAGAGAGAGCGAGAGAGAGAGGAGAGGAGAGAGAGAGAGAGAGAGAGAGAGAGAGAGAGAGAGAGATACGCGGCATGTTCTTGTAATTCCAAAAAGCTTTGCTTTTTCTTCCCACTTTCAAGATAACCAAATTCGGAACATATTGAGAGCAATGTCGTAAGCATTTTTGCGAAATAGGAAAATTATCTCTCTCTCTCTCTCTCTCTCTCTCTCTCTCTCTCTCTCTCTCTCTCTCTCGATGTGATCGTCAATGAAATTTCTGTAATACGTACTGAAATTAATCAGCTGGAGTAGGTAGATACAGAATGTTTACGGTAATGCATTGTTTTTATGTACGTCTTTGTTACACAAATGATCTTTAACAACAAGCAGTATAAGTATGTGCTGACTCAGCAAGTACTGCACGTACCCATAAAGAAGAACTGTAATTATTTGGAAAATGAAGACCTTATTTTTCATGATAACATAAGCATGGACTGTTTACGATTCCTTTCTTTTTGTGCAGCAGGAAGTATTTCAAAAGTCATATTACAAATCACATATCTTAATCGTTGTAAATCCGCCCTCGAAATTTCTCTGCATAAAATGAATGATTTTTATCCGAAACGTTCCAGTAGAAAAGAATTTCTAGTGAATGTGTAGAGCCATTCAAGTCAGAGAGGTTAAAATTCAACAAAATATATTAATATAAAAGTGAATACATCTACCTGAACGTTTTACAACAGTTTTCATTGTGTTCATGGCCTTCGTGCATTAAGATCCGAACAGCAATATATTTAATTATACATTTAAAATGTATGTATCTATTGTGCAGGAGAAACGATTTACCCGCGATGTAAATTTTTATTACCTGATTAAAATTAGTCATCCACAGGTACATATTTTGATTGAAATCATGCTTCTTTTTGTACTGGTTCTGTGCAAGTGCCGGACATTCGCTTGCTATGTGGTTTATGGTCTCGTTTTTCATATTGTACTTCCTGCATAGGGGTGAGATGTTTTCCCCATCTATCGTTCTTTGGACATATCTAGTTCTTAGGGCCTGATCTTGTGCCGCTGTTATAATTCCTTCTGTTTCCTTCATGAGCTCTCCCCTCTGTAGCCATTGCCATGTTTCATCTTCAACGCTGTCCAGTTCTTTAGTCTGTTTCATATATTGGTCCGTACATTTGTTGCTGTTTGCCATTCCTCCGTTCATTTTGTCATTTTCCGTGTCTGTATATTTCTGGGTCTTCGTCTACTTTTATCAGTCCTTCTTCCCATGTACTCCTGAGCCATTCGTTTCCAATTTTTTTCAGATGTTGTCACAGTGCTCGGCTCTTATGTTGATGCAGTCCTCTATGGTTGGTAGTCCTCTCCCTCCTCCTTCTCGTGTTATGTATAGTTTGTCCGTATTTGATCTGGGTGTAGTGCTTTGTGCATTGTTACGTGTTCTTCTCTCTCTCAATTACGCCTCGACCTTAAAGTGTCGTTTGAGGCTGATGTTTCCCTCCGGAATTCTTCTCTCGATGAATCGGGCAAAGAATTGGGTTTCAAGTTGCTGTCGCCCTACAGAAGTGTCCCCCTCCCGCAATGGGCAATCTCAGGTTTTTTTTGCGTTTGTAGCCTTTAATAAATTTATCTCAATTGAGCAGAGAATGTAGGTCTTATTTAGCTAATACTTTTGATTATTAACCTTCTTAATAGTTCACGTAAAAGGTCGCCATTTACATTGGGAGCATGCTTCCTTTATATCAAGTTTCATGCCATATTTTTCATCTAGTCTAAAAATGAATACTTTTAACATCATATATTCCTCTCCAACCATTCCTTCCTTCACATATATGATTTTATATATATATATATATATATATATATATATATATATTTATATATATATGTATATATATATATATAATATATATATATTTATATATGTATATATATATATATATATATATATATATATATATATATATCTATACAATATATATACATATATATACATATATACATATATATTATACATATACCTATTATATATATATATATATATTATATATATATATCTATATATATATACATCGAGCTACAAATGTCTTAAATATCTAATTCACTCTACCTCGGAATTAATATATTTTCATAAATGCTTAACCAAAGGGGAATTTTATTAGGCGATAATAGAATTGCCGGCGCCGACAATTCTATTATCGCCTAATAAAAATTCCTCTTCGGTTAAGCATATATGAAAATATATTATTCCGAGGTAAAGTGAATTAGATATTAAAGGACATTTGTAGCTCGATGTATGTATATGAATCACGGTAATGTGAGAGAGATATATATATATATATATATATATATATATATATATATATATATATATATATATATATATATATATATATGTAAGTGTTACATAATAAAAATATGGAATGTTAGTCCATATATAAAAAGACTAAACTAAAGAGGTCAACCAGATTGCTTGCAGGAATGTGATCAGACTAGAGACGCTACAAGAACCTCACATCATTGCCGAATCATCATGAGTTTAACACATCGTTGTCATAACCAAAGAAGATAATACCAACTTCGTAAGTGATCTACAAACCCCAAGACACTCCAATGAATATGGAAGTGCAATACCAACCGACTTAGCGTAAGATTATCGCAAGTCTCATTACCTCAATAGGGCGCCTTATTAATACGAGGCAACAGCCCTAATAGTGGTGGCAGCGCACCAGAAGAACTCTACAACGACTTCCGAAGAAAAACCAGAATAATGAAGTATCATATCAGAAGTCAACGACGACGAAAACAAGAGATTCTTCAAGCAAACTTATTATCATCGTTTAGTGAGCGCTTTCAGAAAACAACAAGAACTCTTCAACGACGACGAAAGCAAGAGATTCTTCAAGCAACTTAGTATCATCGTTTAGTGAGCGTTTTCAGTAGTGAATAACTTCAAGAAACAAACCCGACGTGTCCTTTTCCTCCTACGGCAACGCAAGCTTCGTCTCTCATTAGAATCATTCAAGAAAACATCGTTAGTGAGCGTTTCCGGCACTTCAAGAAACAAACCGAACGTGTCTGCAGCATCGATCTTCAAGGGCTCGAATCATCCAAACAACGTGCATGGGGGAAATTCAAGCCAAAAACCAGGTCATCCGCTAAATAGAGAAGGAGGGCCAAGGGCACATCGTTATCGGAACACTGTGACTTCCCACAAAAGCAAGCTAAGTACAATTTTTTAATCATTTTGTAGTAACTGAGTGTTTCCTTTGCAGGTCGAATTTCGTTATTCCTGTGGCTGAAGTTACGAGACATTCTTAATCTTACCTTTTTACAGAAATTATCTACATCATTGAGATTTCGCTACTGCGAGTTTTTTATCTTTGAGTTTCTGTTTCCAGAAGTTCTACTGAAATATCATAATCATATACTGTGTTAATTTATCATTTTGGGTGATTATTAATCCTTTACGTAACAAATCATATTAAACAGTGAATATGCGTTTACGCAGTGGACGTCTGTATTTATACAGATGCATGGATAGGGTCGTTAGGCACCGTAGTGATTAGAAAACACACAAAAAACAAGTGGAACACCCGTACAAATCTAGATAAATTAGAGGTAACACTATTTCGGGTCATGATAATAAATGCTCCTTTGCAAAGTCCCGATCGCAGTTTTAGCCTTGAGTTTTTTGAGTTATATAAATTATCGAACCTAAATGACTCAACTTAGCTTTAAAAATATGGCTGGATTGCAAGGAATAAAAAACTTTCATTAGGCTAAAATGCGCTGACCAGGATCCCTCACTATTTCAAATTTTAGCAAAGAATGAAGTAAACAACAGCAAGTACAAAACAGTTAATATTGAATTCAGTAGAGATAACTTGTCTTAATAGTAATTCGCTCAATTCCTAATAGTTCGTCATTCATACTTTCGTTGCTTATACAACCAACAACAGAATGCAAAAAACACAATATGTTGCCGATGGTAAAGAGTAGCCCTAATTATCAGAATCAAACAAGCAAACTCGGTTACTGTGTCACCTAGTCACGGTGCAGGGTCAGTCAAATCTGCTGCCAGTGTAGCAATCAAGCACATTCCACATAAGCAACTTCAGCAGAGAGGAAAAGTGATGTTGGATCAATTATGCCATACCTTTTATTTTTATGCCAATACCTTTTTGAATTAAAAAGGATTTTTCCTATGAATCACACGACCGTATCAAGTAATCAGAGCAGGTTCTCGTTTTTTTTTTAATACATAAGTTATTATAAGTAGTGGTGGATTAAGCCCGACTGTACGCACCGTAAAAATTAGAATATCTTGTTTATTCCTTTAGTAACATATCCTGTATTTACGGACTCACCGTCTGTGTTCGAACTTCCCTAATAAGAAGTCTGGATAAGCGAGCGCTTACAGATACCTCTATAGTTATAAAAAAAACATTGATCTGTATCTAGTGTAATTGTAAGATATCCATCTAGGGGTAAACAAAATACTTATATTACCTACTGCAAAATAAGGCGTGTTTATCAAAGGAAAAGTTCTATAAACCTTCAAACATATTAAAATCCGTTTGAACAAAAAGAGACAGTTAATCAAATAATACTTATATAGAAGAACAAATCATTTGTCTCATAAATTGTGATATTGTTCAACGACCCAACAGAATTCTCCCACAACCGCAGTCGCAGTTTGCACGCAAAATCTCGAGAAGCATGCACCCTCGAATGTCTTAGTGCGTGAAAAAGACTTTGCTGGGAAATGAAATTTTAATCCTTCCTGACACTGAAATATAACGATTTCCGCGAACAAAGCCCTAAAATCTATACACGGTTGACTCGCAGCAACAAGTTAAATCTAGTGATCCACAAACTTATACATATCGTGGATATGGAAGTTATAAATATCGCATTTTTTATTGTTGCTAATTTTTAATCACGCCCAACCAGTCGTAGATGAATCTCTCTTATACTCTATCTAAAGTAATATCAGTAAAGTCATTCAAGCAGAGGTGATTCAGCAGAAAGAAATCTTTTTTATCTTTTATCTGAAATACCAGGAAGTTTCTCCACTAGCGAGTGATCTCTGGGAGAAAAAAACGGATGTTATTGAAAACAAAATACGGTCTAAGGAAGGACAAATATAAAGCTATATACGTACCTTCGTATAGAACCCCAATGAAATTTCAAAATAGAGTTAAATGACGAAGTTGGAAAATGTTAGTAATAGGAGTCATTAGGAAATCAAATAGCCCATATAATTTTTCCCTCAAACGTCATGCCATAAAAGATCGGACTTGGCGTATCTGTGTAGATTTCTGTCGCTTAAACAAGGAAACAACGCCTGATAGTTTCCAGTGCCATGTACCGACGACATCTTATCTCTGTTAGGTTAGAATAAATTTTTTCACAGCTTGGACTTACTTAAAGGCTTTTACCAGATACCATTACCTAAGTGATTGTACCTCAAACGCCGTTTTCAGCACACTCAGGGGACATTATCAATTTTTACATATGTCTCCAGCTTACGTTGCGCCCAATTACAATATAGTGTTTGGAGACTTTTAGGGGATAACCTACATGCCTATATGGATGATCTTTGTAATCTTTTCTAATACCTTAGAAGTACATTCACATAAACAGAGCTAGTGCTACAGAGACAAAGACAAATAATCTCAGAGTAAAAATATCTAAATGTGAAGTTTTTTAAAAAAACCGAACATGTTTATCTAGGTTTTATGTGTCTAGTCAAGGGTCTTAAAGTAGTCCATGATAAGGTGTCGGCTATTCATAACTACCGGTACCTATTAACATAAAAAGGGGGATACAGCACTTTTGCGCCGTAGTGGGTACTACAATCGTATGCAAATATGTAACTCTTCAATCATAGCAGCTCCTTTAACAGATCTTACGAAGAAGAGCGTAGATTTATTATGGTCTAAAAGGCATCAACCAGCGTTCGATATCTTAAAAGCGGAATAATGCAGCTCACCTAACTTAAAAATCCTGATTTAAATAAGGAATTTTTTTTTATTGCAAAAGACGCCTCAGACCAAGGGTAAGAGGGGGTAGGGTACTACTTGAGTAATATGATAAACAGTTCTTTCCTATAGCTTTTTAATTCCACGTATACTAAAGCCCTCTGTAAGTAAATATGCAGTAATAGGCAAAGAAGGGCTAGGTATCTTTAACTCACTAGTACATTTTAAGTTCATAATCTATGGCTATCCTGAAAAAAGTCCTTTACTGAACATGAGTCCTTTACTGAGTTTTTTCAAAGGCTTTAATCACAGTCCCAAAAGAACTCGGTGGCAAATGATCATTCAGGTCTTTGGAGCCAAGTTAAGATATCTAACTGGGAAAGCAATTATCATAGCTGACGCATTATCCCGCAATCCCGCACCATACTGCAAGGAACCATTAATTGGATTAAAAAATATAGAAACATCCGTGCCTATTGTTAAAACCGTATCTAAACAAGAAAATTCATTAACCCAAGAGATCACGAGCATTGGATATATGGGTCGGAGCGCAGAACTGTTTACAAAACTGAACAAAGCAAGAGTTAACAGCAATAAGCAAAACAATAAACACTTCGACCGGAAACAGGGTCAGCAGCAATAAGCAAAACAATAAACACTTCGAACAGAAACCCTAAAGCAAAAGTATATTTAAAGTATGTGTATCTGAATAATGTAATCAAATGTAATATTATATGTACGTCCGTGACGAGGAAAACCCGAAGAACACAGCAGGTGACTAACGACCAGGTAGTAGTAATAATCTCTTTCATACCAATCGTCCTAAAACTGGTTGCATTACGTCATCCAGGGTTCTCTATTACGCCAAAGAAAGCCAAATCACTGTTTTACTGGCCTACGATGCTTACAGATATAAAAAGCACATAACTAATTGTAACACGTGTCATGAAAACAAGGGATTACCACTAAGATACCTGTCAGTTTTAAGAGCCTATCCTGTGCCAAATCAATCCTTGAAAGAATATACGTAGAAAATATTAACAGAATTACGAGTCTGACAGAGGAAATAAATACCTCTTAGTGTTAATAGTTCCTTGACACGTTATATAGAATTAATAGCACTAAAAAACAAACACCGCAATTGAGTGCACTAGGAATATTTATGAGTGCTAAATCAGTAAACATGGAATTCAACACATGATAATCTGTGACTCGGGTGGGCATAAATCAATAATAATCTCCTCAACTCGTTGTGTGAATTCCTTTCCCATTAAGAAAACCAATACTATATTTTATCACCCAGAGTCAATCGGTTTGGCAGAATAAGAGATAAAATAAGAAAAGTGTCATGTCTTACGGGTTACAAACTCGTGACATTGGATCCGAACTGGATTATGGCGGTTCTCGCGGTTTTAAATACCTTTATCATTCATATCTTGTATCAATAAATTGATACCGCAAGTAGCCTTATACGGTACGCCGCTAGAACACTTTTCCACATATTCAAGTCAACCATTAATTTATCAAATATATATAAAAAAATATATAAATAAATAAATATAAAAAATTAAATAAAATATGGATACAAGTGGAGTCAGTATAATACACTCCGTAAGAAGTCGGAAAGGGTTACAAATTATAATAAAAGGGAATCAGGATAAAATCAATAAGCAAAAACGTAACCATAGGTTAATTAAATATCCAAATATATATGCGTAAAGATTTGAACTCTAACTTAACGCTTAAGCAATGACAAATAAGCTAAAAGTTCAAACACATATCAAAACCTACTGACATATTGTCTGTCCCGGTGATTTATATTCGTAGTCAATGAAAAAAAAAATTAAAATGAATAAAATAAAATAAAATAAAATAGATTTTAAAGTCAGGAAGTCTAGAAGTGAAAATGATATCTATGGAATAATCCTATATGAATCTTATACAGGGCTAATAATATATATAGAATTGTATGGAAACCTTTTCATTAGTTTGAATACGGAATATTTAATTTAACATAATTACATTTATTTACAATCATGCAGATTTCCAACATGAAACTAATATATTGTTCAATTTTGGTACTGTTTTTTTTTTCAGACATTCTTCTCATGTGGGTGGAGAATTAAAACAAAAAAAATATCATTTGAAAATACTAAAGTCGTATCTCTTACAGCAAGTAACGTAACTCTTAGCTGGCTGAGAGCAATCTCCTGCCAAGTGGACGACGTCATCATTGCCCATTCATCATTGTTCCTTTTAACCTCAATCTGCTGGCACAGGCTTCATATGTGTGTGTCGTCTCGTGCTTGCAAAGCAGGTTGTTGGACTGGAGAGAGGAATGCTTAGCTCATGAACTTCAACATGTGGTTCATGGGTCATGATGACATACATAGCCATAACCTATCCTTATCCGTGTGGAATTGCAATCGTTTTAAAATTAGTGAACAAAATAAGCAAATAGAATTTCTATAACATCAAAATGAATTAAGTTTTTCTGAACCTCATAGACAATTAGAGTCAATAATTCAGCTTATGAGATTGGTCAACAGACATTTAGAAGTATCAAGTCATGGATATGAAAAATTTACTTGCCAACATTAGCCTATGACAATTCAAGTAAATCACATTCATGGGAAAATGTCACATTTTCTTGGAAAACCCAAAGTTTATATAGAAATTAGTTACATAGTGGGTTCTTTCGTTGCATCGCCTGCCTATTAATAAAGTTTAAATATTAACCTCAGAGGATGTGCGCGAGAAATTGAATATGAAAACTTTTGTTAGGGGCACATAGGGTCGGATTTTGTCACAACTTAATTTCAGTTAGCATAGAGAAATACAGAATCATGATTAATATTTCTCTTTGACTCTTATGTTGCCTGGCAATCTTACAAACAGCTCCGTTTCACACTTCTTTGTCTAGTAACTTACTACCAGTAATATCGAATTTTCTTTGGGATTTGTAATGAATATCTGTTATTTTTTATAATTATGGATATTTTTTACAGTCATCATAGACCTGGAATAGGTTCACTCATTGTTAATGCCATGGATAAAAAAAGTTTGTACAGCTGACTCTTTGAATTCCACAAATATCAGCGAAATTCATGTGGGTTAAGTCTGGTTCTAAATGGCTTCTCCCCCCTGTATTTGGATGTCGTCTGAATTTACTTTGCCCTTGTGACAAGTATAATTTCACTTGCAGGCCGATTAATGGAACCTGGTTACAGTATCCTGCAGTACGAGAGTTCACATCGCAACTTCAAAAAATCGTTCGTTGCTGCAGACGACGGCAATCAAGTAACAACCACTACAATGTGAAGGAATAAGCACCATCTGGACTTCTTCGACTGACACCCGTATCCCGTTGTTAATCTCGTTTTTAATGCGGAATGCTCCGGCGGCTGTCGGAAATCGACTACAAAAGGGACATACTTCGACAATTACGACCAGAAGGATATGCAAACTCTACTTTGCTGGCGAAGGACTCGTGCTGGGGGCGGGGGTGATTTTATTTCATCGCGAACGTATTCGTGTGACTTAGGATGCAGAGAACAAGTATGAGCGCAAAAATAGAACGTTGGACCCGCCAGGCAAATTTTCCTCTTGTTTTTAACCATTTGGAATTGGCCCTTATTGGCTATAGGTGGTTGTCTGGAAACTGTGTGGAAGGAGAAAAGTTTTCGAACGCTAGTTAAATGTGTAGTAGTATAACCTCGGTCATGTTATCCTATATATATAAAGTATCATGTATATAACAAATGATCATAAATAACAGAATCGAAATATATTTTTTTTTTGGCGTGTACGCACTAGGAATCTATATATAAATGATCATAAGTAACAGAGTCGAAATATATCTTTACGTGTACGCAATAGGAATCTATTTAAAGTGCACATATATTAATCTAATTATATGAATCCATATGCCATATGGTATAACAAATCAGGTAGCCTTTAATCATTCTGTTACCTTTTATCTTACCAATAACTGCAGACATATAGTTAGCATTAAAAATCAACGAATCAATCAGCATAAACATTAATAAAGTTATCAATTCATATATGAAATTTATTTATCAGTTAAAATATGATTTTTATCATGTTATCAGAGTACATTAGTATTTTCTGTAGCATAGTATCTTAATGAGATGAAGTGAAAAATGCATCAGATATATCACGTGATCACTATTATTTACCAATATCATAATGTTTTATATCTTATTACTTGAATCTGTATTTGTGTACACATGAATTTTTACTTATAAGTATTTTGTACATATATATATAGTATATATATATATATAATACATATATATATATATATATATATATATATATATATATATATATATATATATATATTCACATAGTGTCTGTATCACACTCCTATAGGTCAAATGCAAGTCAAGTTTGAGTAATATTCAGTAGTTGGTTTTGGTAGCTGACCGAGTTCTATGTAAGTGTTTACATAATAAAAATATGGAATGTTAGTCCATATATATAAAAAGACTAAAATAAAGAGCGTCAACCAGATTGCTTGCAGGAATGTGATCAGACTAGAGACGCTAAAGATGACGTATACAATAAAAGTAGGCTAAGATAACATGCCGTCACCTGTAGTCATTCATTTGTTTTGAAACATTAGTCCAAGCTCCCTGCTTGAGACAACTACCGCGACATAATTCAAATGGCCTACGTGATCTGTAGTGTGTCTATTTTGTATGTATGTTCATATGTTCGAGCTACTGTCTGCTCCTTTATGACTTGTAACCGAGATGGTAGATCAGAATAGAGTTAGCCATCATCATTAGAAGACCTGTACCTCTTTACCTAAGCTTTATCATGTAGAATTAGCCATCATCATTGGGCAGAAGCGATTCAAGCTATCGTCATTAGAAGACCTGTACAATCCTACTTGATCTTCACTATGTAATTATCAGAGAATATAAGTATTTTTATACTTCGTGTTTTCTACCAAGAACTCACATCATTGCCGAATCACATGAGTTAACACATCGTCGTCATAACCAAAGAAGATAATACCGTCTTCGTAAGTGATCTACAAACCCCAAGACACTCCAATGAATATGGAAGTGCAATACCAACCGACTTAGCGTAAGATTATCGCAAGTCTAACATTACCTCATAAGGGCGCCTTATTATACGAGGCAACAGCCTAATATATAGTATATATATATATATATATATATGTGTGTGTGTGTGTGTGTGTGTATATAAGAAAGGAGTCATTAGAATGCTTAGCTCTTCATTATCTTGTCTGCCGATGATTTAACACTGTAACACTCATACGCACACACACACTCCTGCACACGCCTGTATAAACACAAACTGTAACGAGCTTGCTATTCTACCTTCCATATTAATGTAGACTCTCTCTCTCTCTCTCTCTCTCTCTCTCTGTTTTAGTCCTAAATTGCATTGTAAAGATAAATACGCCCAAATGTTCTCCATGAATCTGAATTAAAAAGTTACCCACGATTCACATCAGAATCATAAACTTTTTTTCATACCTTTTGAATTCTCTGCGGAAGCACAAACCAAAATATGACTTGTTTTAAACAAACGTGTGTTTGAAGCAAATCCCCATTAGAAGTTTATGGCACCAATATTCATTATTTGTTCCCGACAAGTCAAACATAAATTTTGGTGTCCCCCCCCTTTTTTTTTTTAGCAATATAAGTCTGTACCAGCGACGCAGATACTCCTGGCTGGCAGGATTTAATTATTATTTCAAAATTCGTTTGGCATCTAAATCGTATATTTTTATATTTTGCGAAGTGATATTTCACTATTGTTGAGGACTTCCAAAGGTCGTGATATCGGAAGGTACCTAATTAAAACTATGCTCAATTCACAGCCTCTGGTAGATAGGAATATTACATAATATTGTTTTAATTATAAATAATTTTATGTCTCCAAATTGATTTATTGACTTTGAATGGAATAGAAGGGAATTTTATTATTTCTTTTATAGGCCTCTGCATAATTCTGGAATTTATTTATTTGCCTATAAATCAATGTAAAAGTCCTTCTTCCTTGAAATGAGCTACAGTTTTTACAGCATGACGTTTGGAGGTTTCATTGATTTGTTAAGTTTATACACGAGGCAAAAACACACGTCCTCATACCATTCCCGTGATTAAATATTGTACTGATAAGTTATTTTATATCAGGTGAGAGTAAAGCGAACTTTTTTTATGTTATGAAATGATGATTTTCTGCGTCATGGCTGCCGAATGGTTGGAATTTTAAGTAATTTCAAGTCTGATAAAATCTCCACTAAACAAACGGCCTAAAGACGGTATCTGAGGACCAGATTTGCCTAACTAATCCAAATAATACCTTGGATTGCAAAGTTCAAAGACTCTTGTTTCCCTCCTCGATTATGCTATGGGGATTTCAGTTTTCCCTTGTTTATTACAGGCCTTGGATAGAAAAGCATATTGGAATGAAAGTCCCGATTTTGCTCTTTCGCATAACATTTTCAAAGAGCAAAATGACATTAATTTTTTAAAACTAAAGCTTGATATACTATGAGTTTTTAAAATAAGAAACTACACTTATATATTTGCAGAGCCTTGGCATCAATATATAGTTAATAACAATCATTCTTACACTTCTATTCTCACAAGTCCTTTACGCGTTAAGAACAAAGAAGAAAGTGAAATTGATTCTCGTTCAGATGTTAACGTTGTTATTCTCCAGACGCAATCACTGATTAAAAAAGCAACTGACAGTATGTACAAGAAAGATCGATATCAACTTAAACCTTTTTTTCGGATTTTTATTCCACTTCTGTCTGAAACATCAGGATCAATAGAAGTATTGCTTATCGTTTTCCAGTTTAGAGGCAAAGGAAATAAGCTCTGGTTTCCCGATATTGTGAAACAAGACAACTCAGAACGTCTGGATCTCTTCTTACTTGTAGTTGCGTGTCAGCCATAACTTTCCAGAAAGGCCAATCTGAATCCATGAAACAATGACTGACGTCATCCAATTCCCATCTGCTTTTATTATTCCCAGAACCTTATTTTGGTTTGGAAATGAGGATTAAGGAAATTATTTCTCCTAGCATTAAGTCACAACTTATGCTGCAATGTGCAACATGAAATCATTTATGGAAAGAGAACAAATTACTTGCAATAAAGCATTTGCTTCAGAGTAAATGTCAGCAAACATCTTGAAATTGAGCAGGAGTGGATTCCTCACCATTTCCTGAATTTGGTTCTCTACCTTACCGGAGTAGATCGTTTTCCGCGGAGTTCAAGGGACTAAATGTATGCTAACATGTGGTGCCGTCAGTTCACCTCAAGTAGTGCGCTGTAGCCATTACCAAAGATGTGTTTGCAGAGCACATTCGGCTCCTAGATGGGCCCACTTTCTAGGCCTATGCTTCACCTCCATTCTGACCAATCCCGCTTCATTTCTTCCATCTAGCTGTCTGAATTTAGGTCAAAGGCCAAGCACTGGGACCTCTGAGGGACATTCAGCGCTGAAATGAAAACGAAAAACCCAAATTGACGGTGAAAGGTGTGAAAGAAAAGGTGTAACAGTAGGGGGTGTAAAGTAAAGTGGGCGAAAGAGACTTATGAACAGAGGTACAGTAATAGGAATGAAAGGGGTTGGAGGTAAGGGCCGAAGGAATGCTGTAAAGAACCTTAAGTAATGTCTACATTGTACTACATGAGGAGCACTGACGGCACTAACCCCCTACGGAGCTGTTCTATTCTATTCTATTCTGCTTTGCCTCCATTTGGACCAATCCCGCTTCCTGTCTTCAATCTTCCTGTCCAACCTCTTTAACTATTACATCCCTGAGCTCATTTCCTTTATGTTCTTGATACCTCTGTCTTGCTGTCCAGCCTCTCCAACTCGCTCTTTTCATAGGAAAGAAACTTAATAAAAAGGAAAACCACACACACACACACACTCAACTATGGAAATGAGAATATAGGGAGTCAATCCACTAACGGTAATAAATCGCCGAAAATATGCCTGTCTATATATGATTTCCGATTGGTGGTAGAAACACAGATCATTAAAGAATAAATATGTGTAATTTTCAAAAATGAATTTGTCTGTTTTCTTTGCATATTCGTAAAAAAATAGAACTGGTTTTGTGACCTGGGAAATAATCTGACTGGGAAGGATATCAGCATATTCATGCTCATATTATTTCGAATACAATTTTGTCTTTGACACTTCTGATTTCTGTACTCTGATTATTTCATTATAATCGCCGTAGCTCCAATTTTGATATTCCCCTTTTACTTTCTTGTTGAACAACTTCTTTCATTTATGGTCTTATCATTACACTCATCATTACTCATGCCAGCCTTCCAGTCCTCGAAGTAACACAGCGGTTCTCTCACAGGTCTTGAGAATCTTTCGGACTTCAGTAGTGACCCAACTCCTCTGCTACTACGAGGTGTTTCTTCCTAAGAATGTTCTATTTTGTTTGTACCCATGTTTATTTTACTTAGTATACCATGCTTTTGCCTATTTGTAATGTAATTTGCTTCCACCTATGTATAATGTACTTTGTATACTGTGTTCGTTCCTATGTGTTTCCATTTAAGTATACTTTATTCTGCATACTTCTTTATACTGAACGTTTCCGTATGCATTTATAGCTAACACTAACTCTTTCAGAGTGGAAGGCGGAACGAGAAAGTCTGCCTTCGTTTCCTTGACCTTATCGACGCCCGATGGATGTCTGGAGCAATCATTTCCTTCGGAATGTTCTCCTTGATGACCCGAGCAAAAAAGAAATGTTCAAGCTGCTCTCGTCTTAGAATAAACTCGTGTCACTATGAACGTCTACTTTTATGATGCGTTTTGGGATCTCGCTCAATAAAATAGTATCACGATTGAAATCATGCTTTTGGTGCTCGACCAAACTCTATCATTTTATTGTACAGAAAATTTATAAGTTTGATAGATTTTCGTTTTTCAAAAGATCGTTAAAGAATGTTTCCCACTATCTGTTAATGGAAAGAGAGGTTCGGTTAAAAAAACAATGTTCTGGAAAATATGAACACTGGGTAATATTCGGCAAAATTTGCCTTTCACTGATCTGCAGTTCATGCTTCCCCAACTATAGAAATAGGGGCGCCATCTTACCATATAATATTGACAGAAATGTTTCAATTAGCAAATTGCCTTGTAAGATAGAACAGATCTGGGACTGCCTGTTCACCTTCTGACTGAAGTTGCGTCTTTGAGTTGTCTGGTCTTCCTCAGTATCTGGGAACCATCCCTAGTGTCAGGTGCAATATCTTGTCTCTTCATTACGAGTCTCTTCTTATTACGCTTTTCTCAGAAACTATGAATCCTGTGTTCACGGAGCATCCAATGGATCAGTTTACTCTCTATGAAGTTGATGTTCCAGACAGGGAAATGAAAGGATACGTCTGAGCCTTCAGTTAGCTACGAATCGCTCCAAGATGCTTAGTGTCACAAGCGCATGGCAATTACCTATCGTGCCACGACAGAGCTTTTTTCTCCAGCTCAGAAGTCATCATCGCGTATTTGCTTTCAAGCTACAGGCCTCAGGCATACGTTCATACCACAGTGCAAGTCGCCTTTTTAAAATAACGTTTTTCATATTATGTCAATGAATGTTAATGTAACTATAAATTGAGTGAGAGAATGAATTTCAGCCCTCACGCTGTTTGAACTCGCATGTTAGGTGCTTCGAGTCAAAAGTACACAGACCTCGGCACATTCCTTGGCAGAGCAACTCTTTTCTCTCTCCCACTTGGAGGAAAAAGTCTGTTAGAGGCCAACAGCACAACAGCAAAACGATAAACAGCCGTCACTAGATTTTGTGGCAATACATTTGTATACGCTATGGTGGTTAGTGCTGCTGTGTATTTGTAGCTTAAAGGATCTTAAATGCCGGTTCAAACCGCTTAGAAGCTGAGACATTCTTTTGTATGTCATGTTTAATCGTAAGTTCCCCCTTATTAAACTGGCATGACTTTATTTTGTTTTAGGAGGCTTTTAGTATCCCGGGATTTCGGGACAAGTTTGAGCCGTCCTGGGAAATCCCGGCTCTCCTGGATTAGGCATCACAAAAAATGCCCTATATTATACTGGTACTTTGTCATGTTTGAAGCTGGAAGTTTGAATAGAGATTGATATGAATATGAATTTATTAACTTAGTAGGGAGTAAAATGATACGCAGCGTGACAAAGTCTCTTTATTGTTCAATACATGAGAAGCATTAGCACATTCGTCGTGAAAATGGAAGACCTGAAAGGATAAAAGGATCTTAAGTCCAGTCAAGCTCATCATAATTTATAGGGAATAGTAGATAATAGTTCTTAGCACTACAATTGTCTTGTTTTGTGAATTTGGGCTTTTTTACTCTTGAAATTACTTTTCAGGAAGCATAAGCAGCCAATACTTTTGTCTGTCTGTATTGTTCTTATTTTGGTCATGAAAAGCCCAGCAGCTGAGAGTGGAGGCCCTGAAATATCTTCTCCAAATTGTGTGTCGTCTCTCCTGTTGCCTCAGATAAACTGAATTCTTTCCTTCTATTTGTACCTTGAGTCTGTTCTCTTGCTGCCTGAAGTTTGTCGGTTAGTGTCATTTTTGCGTCTACAGACATCAGACATCTGACCAGAGGATGGCTGTATTATAGGAAGTTCCTCCTCGGTGTCTGTGCTAACTGCAGTTTCTGGAAACATTCTTGATAAAATTTTCTTATCTGCTTCCATGAGAGTAGACTCTGATCCTAGTGAACTTGTTAGTCCTTCAGCACGAGTAAAATTATCACTCAGTTTTCCATAATGCAAAAATCTCATAAGGCCTACAAACGCTGAAGTTCTTTCATTTAGTCTTCTGAGTATAAAAGTCAAAAGCGTCTTTGAAAATGGAGAAATCTCCGCATCCAGTTCGTTCAATATAAATGAAATTATGCTCTCAGAACTAAGAAGAGTTGTACCTCAGCCTCTCAACCATCCTGCTCCTATTTTCACAGGTTGGAGTGCTTTACAAACTGGTTCAGACTGACAAATTTACTGTTTATAATGTTCATTTCGATATCACAGTCAATCATAGCTTCAGCATAGGTGCTTTTTATTCCAAGAAATCGCTCCAAAATGTCTGGTAAGCTATTACACCTAGTTTTTGAGTCCACTTTCACACTCTCAGCATCAGTTCTTTCCCATACTCGCTCACAAGTCAGTACTTTCTCTCTCTCTCTCTCTCTCTCATAATCTCAAAGAGCTGAAAACGCTTTGGATCCAATTAGAACATAATTTATTTATGAGTTACAAATTCTAAATTGCAATATATATTGAATAATCTATTTAATGAAAAGAATATTAGTTTGATTTTATGAGGCATATGTTTATCAATATACTTTATTTCCATGTTGTAAGAATGTCGTCAGAAAATAACCATCTGGTTGTAGTTGAACTGCAGCTCTTCTTGAATCTTGAAATCTCTCTTCCCTGACTTTTTTTTTTTTTAGACATTATTGAATGTAATATTACACAAAAAATTATGAAAGCCAAAATCCCAGGAAACAAAACTGGGCTAAATATGGCCGGGAGAGAACCCCTGACCGCAATCGAGACACTCGAATTTACAGATCACACACACACACATATATATATATATATATATATATATATATATATAATATATATATATATATATATATATATATATGTGTGTGTGTGTGTGTGTGTGTGTGTGTGTGTGTGTGTGTGTGTGTGTGTGTGAGGTGTTTATATACATGTACATATGTGTATGTATATATGTACTATACAAATATACTGAGCCAGTTTTGTTTGCAGGGATTTTCATTTTCATATTTCTTGTATAATTTACATTCAGTAATAAATAAATAAATAAATATTAGATATGTGTGTGTGTGTTTTACACGCATAATCAATCGAGTACTACCCAAAAGATTATTTTGCATTATAATGACATCTAAACTAGCATTGTATATTGCAACAACAGAGCTTTGTAAACAGAAGGAAAGCCAATGGTGATATGGTGAACAGATTCCTTTAAAAAAGTAACGCATATCTTTTTTTCTCTATATATCATTGGTAAACAGTCTATTTTGTTCAAAACAGCGTCCTGCATTTTCAATGAAAATTATGATGTTTTAAAATATGCTATGATGATAGTTTTGATGTTGTTATAATAGATATTGAAAATATTAATGAGAGTAAATAACACGAAAAGGATGCAAAAGGATACAGTAGTGCGACTGAAAAATTACATAGTAAAGTGTAAAATTTGCATCAGGTCTGGAACACATCTTAAACCCCTCACTTCCTGATCTCCCAGGAGTCCTTTCAATTAAGCTTCTCGAAAACTTGACTTTTCTCCGGAGGTTTCATGGAATCCTTTGTTGTTGTTGTTGTTGTTGTTGTTCTTATTCTTCTTCTTCTTCTTCTGCAGAACTTGTAACATCTGTAAAAATATTGAGATCATGTATGAAGAAGTGATTTTGTCCCTGGTCAGGTCTTTGGGTCTTAAAAATTTATTTTTAAGTTTGCTTCTCTTACCTCTGATCCTGTTTTTCAGGTATATTACTGTTATGTCTCTCAAATCAACAAGTAAGATCTTTCTCCTCTGAAGACTAACGATGCTCTGAAAAGTATCAGCTGAGTAGTGGGAGTTGATCAGTCTTGCCTATTGCAAAATATATTGCTTTGTCTCTATGTACTTTAGAGTTTTCATCGTTTCTATGGCGTCTTTACACTAAGTAGCCTTTGATAGGATAGATAGAAGATGCCTAAAAGAATACAAACTTTTCGTATTATTATTTTCGATTTGGAAACAAAGAAATCCTTTAGATATTACTTTAGACACTGATATTGAGAGGTAGCCTATGGAGGTTTTCCTGGCTATTGTCATAAAATTAGTAATACAATTGTTCCCTGATTAATGATTGTAATATGTGTCATTTCATAATTGCATCTTACTTATAACAGAAATACTATTGAAAAATACACGTTACATTTCATATAACGAGAGTACTGTCGTTACGTCTTGCAAATATAACCGACGAGAATCAGATAACATTGGTCTGTATTACCGAATAATACTGAAAATAGTGTATGCATGCATTTGATATTTAAAATGTGTCTTTTACCAACAGTTTGTGCCTACAAATACAATTTTGAGGCAGACGAATTTTTAATGGGAACTCGTTGGGAAACTATTTTTAGCTTCGTGTAATAAAATTCGTCACTCGGAAAGACTAAATATTAACAACGTGATGTTATTTTAAAGGAATGTTATACAGCATTAAATTCATACTCGAAATACAATAGGATTTATTTTTCAAAATGTTGTAACATATTTTTTTTTTAAATATATGGTTTCTTGTCTTGATGAAAATATAACAAAGCTGTAAATAATGTAATTTACTTTGTTCTCTGATGAATACAGGGATTTGACTTTCCAGAAACTTGAATAATGAATTGGAAGTGAGATAAGTGATCACTGAAAATATACGAACTTCAAAGGTCGTATAGAAATTGTGTATTTAGTGATTTTAGTGATTTGATTAAGATAGCAGCACTGCCGTCTTAATTAAATCACCTGTCAGAGATAGGAAGGATGGAGCGTTCTTGCGTGAGGAGATTGTTGTCAGGTGCCACAACAAGAAAACTTGTGTATTTAAAATTATATAAAGTATTTTATACTTCGGTCAACACATGACCCAGGAGGCCTTCTGAATCGTTTCTTTTGCTATGATGCTCTGCTCAAACTGTAGTGTCTCGTCTGAAATGTGAAGTAGACAACCACTGCACACACACACACACACACACACACAGACAAGATTTATAAAATGTTATAGAAACATTCTATTCAAAAGTAACTATTATTATATTATAATCTTCTATAATAAGGAGTGAAATGTCAATTATTAACTACGATTTCCATCAGGCACATTTTTTCCTTGAGTCCTCAGAAAAAAATGCCATAATGGTCAGATCCTATTTAATAATATCTAGATGTTGGACAGGAAATCAGGATTTGAATACTTTACTCAGAAATCTTTTGCCAGATAAAATGAGATATGCTTCAACACCTAAAAATTAGCATAACTTCGGAACAAGTCCCAGTGTAATGGAAATTGATGACTCTTCAGATGAAAGGTTCCACTTTAGCACTATTTCAGAGCTGAAAAGATGGCAAACTTTGGTGAAGTAAGGGAATATCTTTAACTGACAAAAGTTTGAGTAACTGTCAGCAACTCGTAAAGAAGTGAAGGAGAAGATTATTAATTTAAAGGATACTAATGAAATTTATTGATTAGGCAAGATGTGAATGATCTAAAGCAAATACACTGATTGGTTCTAGGTATCACGTTGGTTTTCACTCTGTGAGTTGAAAATGGGGAGTGCCTATAAAAAAGAATGCTTCTTTAATACATAAACTCAGTATATACTTTATTATGTAATCTCATTCCAATGTAGAAATGTAAACTTAAATCTTACATGTATATATATAGATAGATAGATAGATCTGGATATGTATGTATATATGTATGTATTTTTGTATCTCCAGCATAACTGTGAAACGTATTGAGCAATTCCAACCGAACTTAGTATATATTTGTCATACCATCTGGAAAAGAATACTGTAGAGGTAAGACATCACCAGCACTGAAGAGGGGTGAGGGTGGGAATGGGTTCCCGAAACGGCTGGTTCTGCCGCACACCTTGTAACTAAATAACTCCACAAATTTATCATACCTCATTTTGGTATACATGTGACTCACTATCTAGTAAAGAATACTGTGATGTGGGGTAAGACATCACTGGCAACATAGGGCGTGGTGTTGGAAAGTGGGTGACGTGTAAAAATAACCGAAAACGACAGACACTAATTTTTAATCCAGTTTTCGAAGTCGCTGAGATGAATGGTAACACTTCTGATCCCCTTTTAAGTCCAAGTTCAACCCTGATAGGGAAAGGGGGGCGGGGGTGCGGGGCACTTGAGTAGTTGTGAAAAATAAAATGTAAAAAATGACTAATATTTGCGTCTAATCCATAGACTTCGAGGTAGTAATACTCTCGATGCCTTTTAAGTCTAGTTCAGCCCCGGTGGGAATGGAATGGGGGATGAGAAGTGGTGAAATATAAAATGCCAAAAATGTTGGCCAATGTGATGAGAGAGAGAGAGAGAGAGAGAGAGAGAGAGGAGAGAAGGCAGATCGAGAGGAGAGAGATTGAACGAGAGAGAGAGAGAGAGAGAGAGAGAGAGAGAGAGAGAAGAGAGTTTATCAGTTTTCATTCAGTTTTCCTGGGCAGCGCCGGGTGGTCAACTGATATATATATATATATATATATATATATATATATATATATATATATATATATATATATATATATATATATATATATATATATATTTGTTGGCGTTATTTTCCTGATTTGTTTTATAATCCTATTATTGAGATTTTACTTTATATTTACTTCTGTAATTGGCTGTCAGATGGTTCTGGTCCTTGAAGTTATTAGGGAACTTATCATATTCTTCCTGCCGTCGTCAATAGCCGATAATTGAAGGCTTTGGTCCCTGAGATTGTTAGAGAGTCTGGGTTTCCTCACGGAAAATGGACAAAAGCGATGTTTATGAGGTTCTGCTGTTCAATATATGACTGTAATTCGTTTTCCTTCTTTTTAGTTGTTGTTGCATTTCATATAGCACTGGCAATTATATATACTTTTGACTCTTCAATGCATCACTGAGCAGAAACCAGTTCTAAAAAATCTTTGACAATTAATGTCATGGTTTATGAAAATAACAAAGGTCTTGGGGAATATGAAAAAGAAACACACACACAAACACAAATTGATGAACAAATATATTTGAGAAATATGGACCGATTGTTTGGGAACGTCATGCGCCCTCTTTCAGTGTGGGGGCACTAAGACCCCCCAAGGAGGATTTTTTTTAAAATATATTTGTTCTCGGATTTGTGGTTTTTCTAGTTTCAAAGTCAATGTTGACCTTTTATCATCTTGGGGAGATAATTCTTGGACTTCTTCGTCCTGCATCTAAGAATGAATATTCCATCATCCTGCCTGCTGAGTCCTTCACAAATATTAAGTCACGAAATAAATCTTCGCAGTTTTTGAAAACTTGTTGGTTTTACCACGAAAACTTCCATGATGATCAACTGGTGGAGAGACGGAAGCCTCGTGACTCTTGAACACTTTTAAAGCATTAAGAAAGATTTTACGAAAGCATCTGTTCACGATTTGTTATTTATTTATTTATTTATTTACCTACTTATTATCAATTTACCTAATTGATTATTAATTTATTATATTCTTGGACGAGATATTTACCTATACAGGTGGTGCTAAGCAACATTTTTTTCACTTACATTATTGTTGTAATGTTGAAAAAAGGTAGATTCAAAGGAAGGGTTTGTCTCTGCATTTTGTTACCATTGCATCATTCGTAATAATTTTCCTATTTCCTACTCACCGGATTGAAATCTCGTGGCTCTGCTACACTAAATTTAGAAATCCATTTAGTTTTTTTTCTAATGGGGGGCGGGGGTTTCCAAAAGCTTTTTTTTTTGTGTGTGTGTAGATGGAGGGCTTCAGGGCCTTAAGTGGCATTTTGGAATATTTGTCGTTTTCTTTGAATCGTCTGGTGTCGGCCGCATTCAATTTCACTTACGCAACTGTCAAAGTTTTGAAGGTCAAATTCTGCAGGATAAAAAGTTTTCGTTTTCAGGATTTTCTTCGCCGTCTCGGTTTTGGTGAGTGTTAATATACTATTATTTTTTTTTTATTAATATACCATTCCTGGGAGGTATCCATGTTTATTAGGTTGTTACTCTGTACTGTTTATGTCTAAGAATCTTTTGTTTTCCGTGTTTGTATTGCAGTTTGTTCCTTTTAGGGAATCCTAATGCTACAGTTTTCTTAGCTGTTTTTCTTTTATCAAATGCGACTGGTTTTCGTTACATTGTTATAATTTTTGATGACAAATTTGTTCGAATTAAAAATTTTCTTGACTTGCACTGAAAAAGTCTCCATTCTGTTAATATGCATTGAAGAATATTTATGAATTGTTCATATACGCTTTTTCTTCACTGTTGATCTATTCATTTTCCATTTTTTCCACTCATGTTCACTTATCACGCACTAAATATCCAACACTGTTCTCATGTAGGTCTTCTAAGAGAGGCCCATGTCGACAAAAATTATTTCCGGATCGGCGTTTGCATATCCACTTTCTATTTCCATTTCGTAGGTAGTTCTAAGGGTTTGCATGAGTCGTGGAGATCATTTCATTCTCATTATTTGTCCTTGCCTTGAAGTTGTCCCGTTTCCTAATAACTCTATAGTTTTATATCTTGCACGAAAATGCAAAACACTTTTGAAATTCATTCAAATTCGGGAAACTTACAACTCGCCGACAGTTGAAGTCGACCCCCCTTGGGATTTTTTCATCTTCTTTTTATAATAAAAAGAAATTCGGAACGTAATCTTCAGCTCTTAGGGATCATCTTTAAAAGATCATTAACTCGCTGCCTCAGAAAATAAAGAAACTATGGCATTTTACACTGAACATTTTTAATGCGTTTTCTGCAATTTTTCTTTTTTTTTATTATTATTTCTTCTTTCACGCCAGCGACCCTTGTTGCTCAGGTCTCCGTTCTACTCAAAATTAAAAATACGAAAAGCAAAACTAGAGTTTGGACATCTGCATTTTAAAATATGCAATGAAAAAGATGGATTCGTAGAAAATTAATTTTATTTCTAATTAGTGAAAAAAAAAGTCCTACGACTTCGCGTACACAAGATGAGTAAGATTTCACGTTTCCATTCAGAAAATTAATTCTATTGAAAAATAATTGAGTGGAAATCAGCAGTCTTTTCCGTACACCAGAATTAAAATTCATTCTCTGATAAACGGTCGAGGTCGAGAGGATTTCTGGAAGAAACCAGAGCAGTCAAGAGTCTGTTAAAAAAAAGATAAAAATAAAATTTATAGTACCATTCAGACTTATAAATAAAAATATTTCATCCGTTTCGCTGTCGGAAAATTGAACTAAACTGATTCGAAGTGACACAGAAATCAGACAGTAGTGTTTTAGCAGTTTTTTTCTCCTCCCGACTTTGAGAGTCTAGACGAGGCTCATAGGTGATCCGATTACGCAATAATAATCTACTTGGAGCGAATATAATTCCTTTTCTGAAACTTGAGCAGGTTAGCTTTGAAAGCAAGGGGGGGGGGGGGGGGTTACATACCTTTTTATATGTGATAGATATTTCAAGCTCTTTTTGATGATAATAATTCCAGACAAAAAAAATCTTTTTAGCAGCATTGGAAATATTTCAGATGATAAATTGTCTTGTCCTGAAAAGAATAATTTACCGTCAGATATAAAAACTGAAATGTTTCTCATTTTATTCTTTTTATTCTCTTTTGTTTAAGATCTTAATTCGTTTTGACTGATGATAACGATATCAATTATTGTCACCAGTTCCCCAGTTATTTTATTTTGCAGGACTATAGGTAGTACTCATAATCTGTAGAAAAAATTCTGTGATCGGCAAGCAAGAATTCTTTTTGCAATGAGAGATATATATATATATATATATATATATATATATATATATATATATATATATATATATATATATTGTATATGTACACAAGAACGAATGAAATTTTAAAAAATGGTATAGGTATATGGATGAAAACGACTAGTGAAAATAATATATATATAATATATATATATATATAATATATATATATCTATATTAATAATATATATATATATCTTATAAATAATATGTATGGAATCGCACGTTTACAATAAAAGAAAGCAAAATTTTGTGCAAGCGCAGCCTGGGGTTCTCAATACAGCCAAGAATTAAATACCTAAAAATATGCTCGCATGGGATGCTCTCAGTCAGCAGAGATGAGTAACCATGAGAAAATCATTAAAATCCTTAGACTGTTTTATTTGTTCGTTGTTATTGCCTTTGTTGTCCCACAAATACTAAATCATCTTTAGTAAGTGCTCATCCAATGGTTCGAAAGTACAGATGAATTTAAATGGAATCGATACAAATCAAGGGATACAGAGTGTGTCTTCTATCATCAACAGTGTGACAGTCAGTCCACTGACCGTATGACTAAAACGGAGTTTGTCTTGCGGGAAAAACGGGACTGTGATCCAAGACGGATAAGAATGAAAGTTGAATAGGCATTTTCTGGCACAATCTGAATCTGTGCATTGCCTTGTTAGGAAGAAGAGAGAGCATAGCTGTGCTGAATGATCTAAATGCAAAAGTAAGTGACGAAAAATGAAATGGTGTGGTTGACTCGAGAGAAGCTTCATTAGTATACTCAGAAAATCGTTAGGTTATGTCCTACTTGAGTTGACGGGAGGGTAATTGACGGATTTAATGATGAGACGATGAGTAACTGGAGGTATATCTTATCATTAACTGATTGAAGGTGATTGGAAAATACAAATATTCCTTCAGTTTGAGAGAAAACATTCACAGGGAGTTACATAAGATAGGAATAAAAAGAGCATAAAGTGAGTAATTTATGTACTACGTTGGTTAAACACAACAGTGAACCAGTGATCAGTGGACTTATTAGAAAACGAGGTAAATGAGTCTCCATGAATGTTTGTGGGTAGGCACTTCAAAAGGAGAATTAAAATCGTAATATTTTCTAATGATTCATGTGGAAAGGAGGAAAATTAAGATCGTTTGAACCGTAGTTGCAAAAGATGTGAAGTAATTGTATGTTAAATAGAAATGTCTACATTAGATACTCGAGAAGAAAGTATGAGGAAGAAGCAGGAAGTAGGTAGTAGAATGCTGACGAAGAAGAGGATTTACTTTTGGTTGAAGAATGAATAAAAAGCAAACAAATAAATAAATAAAAATCGGGAATGGAGGACGACATCAGTTGAACAGAAACATTCCCAACATCGTAGTCATTTTGGTAAAATTCATTTATTTGATGCACCTTTCAAGCATTTATTTCCTGTTTATGATATTGGAAACCCAAAGGATAGTTATGACAATTATCTGCAAACTTCTAATTGGTAATAAATTTAGGGGATTTATTATGTTTGTGTGGCTTGTAATAGGATGAAATTCATTTGGATGTCCTAGCAATTATCATGTTGTTACCATCTCTCTCTCTCTCTCTCTCTCTCTATATATATATATATATATATATATATATATATATATATATATATATATATATATACTATATATATATATATATATTATCTACATATATATATATATATATATATATATATATAATATATATATATATATATATATATATATATATATATATGATGTTGTGTGTATGTATTCAAGTGAATCTTTATCACATCACCGCAATTCATATACATACATCGAGCTAAAAATGTTCTTTAATATACAATTCGCTCTACCTCGGAAATAATATATTTTCATTAATGTTAACCAAAGGGGAATGTTTTAGTTGATGATAATTTCGTCCTCTCGTGGGTTTGAACCAGCGCCCAGCGGAATGAGGAGAAATTAGGACTTCTGTGATGTAATGGATTCGGCCAATAGTAAGGTATAAGTTGATAGCGATTCCGATCTTACAAATCACTGTTGAACTCAGGTATTTGTAATTAGAATCGATATCCAACCCCCTCTGCCATGGTAACCAAGTTGACTTGTTGGCTGTATCAATTACGTCACTGAAGTCCTGATTTCTCCTCAGTCAGCTGGGCGCTGGTTCGAACCCACGAAAGGATGAGATTATTACCAACTAAAAAATTCCCCTTCAGTTAACATATATGAAAATAAATTAATGTCGAGGTAGAGCGAATTGGATATTAAAGGACATTTGTATCTCAAAGTTTATATAGCGCACACACGCTTGAACACACGTAAATTTTCAATATTTTCAAATGCTAAGCCATAAATATCATCAAGTATAGAATTCACTGTACCCCGAGAGTAACTCTCGCCCAATAAGCCCGTTTGTGGCCCAAGTCACTGTCTGCCATTGTTGAAAGCAGGCCACGGTTCGAATCCTGGCCGGCGCTGAAGCGCAAATTGCAATTTCCTTTAGTCGTAAGTTATTCCTAAGGTAAAGTAAATTATATATTAAGTTATATTTGTGAATTACTAATTGCGAATGCAAGATAAAGTTAATTTAGTATTAAACGAAATTTGTGGCCTAATATTTGCTTGTGCAAGCACTAAAGCTCTGCCCCTGAACGAGAGCATCCGACCTGTTATTACCAGTACTACATAAGAGAAGGATCTTTTATCCCATCGCCTCCATAACCTCCGAAAAGCCTCTTGGGGAAACAAATCAATCCAGAATCACTCCTGTGGTTCCAGTGAATATATCGGGCTCTCGGCCTTCATGGATGGTGAATAATGGCAGATGTTCGCTTAATGGAGGAAAATGATTCTCCCATTCACTTTGCATGACGATTAATGCTATTGGGAGGAGGTAGAGGAATTCCGTTATGCTTTTCCTTCCAATTGTCCTAATTCGTGGGAGTATCAAGGTGGTTGGGATTGGTTTTCATGATATGATATACCGTTGTTCCTCTGAAATGAATCTGGCTAGTGGGCAAAAACTTGGGAGGAATTATTCTCCAAAGAATGAAACATCGGCAAGATGAAGTGTGGGAAATAAAGTAAAAGATAAACAGAAGAAATGTCACCCATGAACATTTAACAACTGTTGCTTTCCATGATGGGAATCAAGCTGATAGTGTGGGTGTGGTATTTGAGCTTCGGTATCAGATTCTGAAGTATAAAAACAGAGAGACTTTATGAGATGGCCTGTAAACCCAAGTCACAGGTTCTATAAATGGACCATTGTACAGAAGCGTGTGTTCCAAAGCCCTTGGCGTAATTGTGGGCGTTTAATATGATGACCGGATAACATTGTCTACAGAGATCATTCCGTCGTCCTTGAATCCAGATTCAACCTTTCTCCTTTTTCAAACCCCTTTCACTCTGGATAAAGGTTCGGAAATGATCACAGACTCTGGAAGTTTCGAGATTTTCTCAGACATTCAGTGTATCGAGAAACTCGTAAATATCAATTATAACAATTATCTGTCATTACTTTTATCAGTATTTTATTTCATGTTTCTTATATGCTTAGTATATTTCAATTAGGATAATTATATTATCTTATAAGTTTGCCAGGCAATTTCATGGCCTTACACGCTAGTTGCTTTTAAGTGTCTGATTTCATGATAATAATAATAATAATAATAATAATAATAATAATAATAATAATAGAGAAGAAATCCAGTTATGGAATGGAATGGAATATAGAGTTTAGGCCAAAGGCCAAGCACTGGGACCTATGAGGTTATTCAGCGCCGGAAAGGAAATTGAGAGGAGGTAGGCGTGAAGGTGTAACTTGAGGACGAAACTTGTCACTTGCTTTCCCTTCTCAATCTGAGACTGAAAATGGGAATCGAACTGACTCACGAAACGTCTCTATTTAGGTTGATTTTTTAATAGATTTTCCACAACACACAACTGTGGATTTGTCTCCTTTTGAAGACTCCTGCTACTATGAGTATTTTTTAATAATAATAATAATAATAATAATAATAATAATAATAATAATAATAATAATAATAATAATAGAAGGCCTCAGAAACCAATCGTCACATTTCACTGAATGTTTCGTTATAATGAGGGATTGTGAGTCTTATGAGTCGTTTCATCATATCATTATGGCTTTTTAGACTTGGTTTTTCCCTACAATGATGATGTATCTTTAGAATTCGGAGGTTTTTTTTTTTTTTTTATAATTTTTTGATTATATATTTACGAGAAGATAATCTAGCTTATGATATTTCTCTCTCTCTCTCTCTCTCTCTCTCTCTCTATTGACGATGGTTTCCCCTATGTATTTAGAGCAGTAAAATAGTTGTATTTAGATTAGATTTGGCATTTGATATAAAGCCTGTATGTTTTTTAATGGCAATTCTACATCATCCTTTCATACGTTTTTTGTAGCAGCTATAAAATGAATTTAGGTTTTTACAAAAGCTTCATAGAAAACCAATTCTTAAAAACATAACTTTTCGCTCTTCCAAGAATATCAACCTACATTATAAACCACAGTGTGTCAAAAACATTTATTTTTGTGTGTGTAGCATAAAAAGTCTTGAACAAGAAGATTCAGAGTAACAAAATGCATTTGATGTTTAAGAGAAAAATTAATCATGATTGGTGTTTATTTTATATAGGGCAGGTACACAAGTAAATAAATAAACAGCTTGTTACGTAATCTATGTTTAACAACGATAATTGATACGCAGATATAGATTTTAGTGAATTTTTCTGCCGTGCAATACCTGCTGTTTCAAGAGTATATATATTAAGATATCATAATATATATATAATATTATATAATATTATATATATATATATAAGTATAATATATATATATATTATAGTAGTATATATATATATATATATATATTATATATTATTATATATTTATATAAATATGTATATGTATATATATTAGTGATATTACCCAAGTTATGATTGACCAAGTAATAATAATATTAATGATAATAATAATGACAAACCTTGTGTAAAAGAGCATTTAACCATGATCGCTCTCCTGCAGCAAAACAAGCAAACAACCACTTCACTCTTTGAGAGCGCTCATTGAATACATTTCTGTCCTGACGATGTCCAGATCATATTGACCAGGAAATTAGTAATTTATTCATTCATTGATGAATAACGTAATCGAGACTTACGCAACGCTCTTAATGGCGCATTGCAGTTGCAAGGCTTCTCTTGTGAAATAAGAGAAAATATTTTTAATTTCCATAAGTGAATAATATCACATTTATCTTCTGTTCCTGGTTTCTTTTCATTGTGATGCTTTCAGTTCAATCTCTGAGCAAGTAGAAGCTTTTGCTTGTGGTGTTCCTGGTCATTTGTCTTCCCGAAACGCTAAGCTACTTTGTGAAAGGGCTGGAACCATCGCCAGTGAAAGAGTTGGTCATTAATAACAAGCGTCTTAGGGTGCATCTACACAGCTGTGAAACATCTCTTAAACACACGTTGGCAACTTATCCCAGACTCATTCATCAAAGATTTGAAATCAAATCAATGACTTATCTATTGTGGTAATTAGTGCTAAGACGATCATCGATCATTTGCCAGAACTTCATTCCACACTTACGGTGGAGGTCTTGTTATCAACTTCATTGATGAAATGGATGTGATAAGTTGCTTGTGCGCGTTTATGACATCCAGAGTTAATGTTGCAGTAGATGTCGGGTGGGTGACCCTTCTGTGTTGTCAAGTGAAGAGGATGGTTGATTGCAGGGAAAGTTTCTACGTAATATTTTATCCTTGAAATATGAACGTGGAGGCTGTTGGTGTATTCAGATTTTATTGGGTTTGTTCTCATTGCACACACACACACACACTACCTTGAATTGAGGAATTAGGTGTTCCATTTCTTCGTTGAACAGCTTCTGATTAAATAATAATTATGGAAATAACGCCATGCTTAAAACATTTTTCTCCTTAAAAGATACAAAACCTTGTTTCCACCGAGATTACTGTAATCCATGCTTGAAGTGAATAAATAGGACGGACAGACAGGCAGGCGAAGAATCTCACCATTGCTTTGCGTTCACTTTGTACGTTTCCTGTGGCTGTTACGGTTTTATTGTGAGAGAGCGTGTGTGCGTGTGTGTGCGTGTGGGTGGGTGCACAAATGTGTTTGTGTACGTATGTGAGAAAGAAATTGTACTTTTCCTTCTGAGGCTCTAATTAATTATAAACATTTCCCTTGTGTTGGAAACTGTAATAACAAGGACTACGTCTGGAGTGGATATTAGAGCACAAATCCCGGATAGAAATGTCTTCACTTTATGCTAATTCAAATTTGTTGTAAATCACCTCTTTCTTTTCTCTCTCTCACAAGTTGAGATCTTCAAAGAAAATGTCTTTACCCTCTGAGTTTAAAATGGAGTTTAAACTGTGTTGAGTACAGCATATCGCCTTTGTGTTGCTAGTAATGTGAGAGTGGTGATTTATTTCAACATCATTTAATGAACTGTCAACAAAAAGTTTCCCTTCATTTTGACGTGATGTATATTTGCAAGAAAAGGTCGTATTACTTTTTTACTTATAAAATTGTCAGAAATTGTCGTTTCTTTCCTTATTACTTTAGTTATTTTTGTATTTGACATCATTAAGCAATAACAAAATTCAGTTGGTAATTATACTGTTATTTCAAAGTTTTCATAAATTTTGGAGCATTTTATATTTCGGAAAACAAATGTAAAGACAAATTTATTCGAACATTGCGCTTCTTTCCTCTTAGTAACGAAGTGTTGTCATATATCCCGGACTAAGGTTTACTGTGGGGTTTATGTTCAATATATGACATGTGGAGGATGGTCTGATAATAAAAATAAACAGCAACAAATGAGTGCACTATCATTTTCAGAGTGACGATACAAAGGTGTTATTACCCCAAGTTTTCTTTAGCAAGTCTCGTAAACAGGCAAATGTACTTAGTGAAGAACGCGATGTACAGTGCAGAATTGTACAGGTAAGTTACGAAGATCATTAAGTCGCAGCCCTGAAGCAATGAAAGAACACAGGGGGAGAGAACCTAACTGAAAAGAGTAGAGCAATAATTAACAGGAATTTTATTTGATATCTATGACAAAACAACAGTAGCCTCGGTGGACTAAAAAAAGATCTCGCAATAACAAACTAGAATCGATGGTAAAAGAGCGATCCCTTTTTTGCCGACAATAATTAATCCTCTCTTGGATGAAATTAACGTCCCAGGAGAAACAGTTTTAAAGTTTTGTCTTATTTGAATTCGTTTCCGAAGCCTCTTTAGTTGACTTGAGCATCTCTCTCTCTCTCTCTCTCTCTTTCTCCTTCCAGAATCTTTTATCTGAGCGAATGCCCTCTTGAGTTAATGGCTCAAGTTCCATTGGAATTAGATCCAGATCTTTTGTATCTTGTGTAGGAACATAATCACATCGTGTTAATGTGCTAATCCAAATGGCACGGATTGAAACACAAAGATTATAATAACTTTATATCAGGCTTGGAACTCTCTCAATTGGGAAAAGATGCAGTCCTTATGCTATTAGTCATCTACGACCTGTAGGCTACTAATGACTAGCGTAATTATATTGATTCGTGGAAGGAAAGGAATTTTATACACTTGTCGCTTACTCTGGCAGTAAGCCTACAAACTACTTTGTTGTTGTTGTTCTTGTTTGGGAGTAGGTTTTTTAGGGAAGCCTAAAAAGGTTCTGAAAAAGGGTTGTTTTTTCGCGTTCAGTTTTTTAGAGATACAAGAAAATTTTGGAAAAACTATATTTTTTTTATGGTTTTTGTTTATTTTTTTATTAGAATGAAAATGAATAAAAAGTAAATAAATTGTGCATGTCAAACAGTACATAAAACATTATTTCCTAATAAAATAAAGCGTTATTTTTACTTTAATTTCATTGGGGAAAGGACGCGTCTATTTGACCGTAGATTTTTTTCGCACGCAACTTCGAGTAAAGCTTGGAGGTCAGATCAACCCTAGGTTTGTTTTTAATGATTACACACCCTAAAAAACTAGTGGGTTTTTTTAATTGTGTAAAAGCTATAAAAAACATTCGAGATTTTTCCCAAAAATAGTTTTTTTATTTTTATTGTTTTACGTGTTTCCATTTTGCTGAACTTTGGGAAAATACTAACCTTGCACTTATAACGCCCTAAATTATAATTATATTTTTCCGTTTGTCGTCTTTCCTACAACATTGCATGTTTTAGGTGTTGAGCTGAAAAACTTCTTTTCAATTTTAAAAGACCTGTTTGGCTCAGAAATATGAGTTAAATATATTTATATTACAGAAATAATCAAACTCCGGATTCTTTTTTTTTTTTTACTTTTACTGTGTTAAGATAAGCTTAAGTCCTTTGGGATTTCCTTCAAATCTTTTATGTTTTAAGTGAATCCTGTCCCCTTAAGTCCCTTTTTTTAAAGGTGGAATTTGAGGTTTTTTTTTAAGCCCTAGCACGAGAAATGTGAACTTTTTCCAAAGCAATGGAACAGACGTTTCTGTTTTCTATTTTCAGAAAATGAAAATTACAATTAAAAAAGAAGGCAAAAAGTAATGGAGGTAAAGATTTTTCTTACCTCAAGAATATTTTTCTTTAGTAAAACCCCCCGAAGAGTAATTCAGGATAATCCCAATCAAATAATCCTGAATCCTTGGCTCCTCTGACGTAAAGAAATTAACCGTCTCTCCTTTCCCTCGTTTGGGTCGATGTTCATTTTGATGGAAAAAAATAATATTTTGCTTTCTCACTTCTCCTGATATTAAAGGGATTACGAAGGAATTTGTCCCCCCCTCTTGTGCTTTTTTGATTAATGTCACGAAGGATTGGAAATTTTTCTCCTCCTGGCGGGGTTTCCCCTGACTCCAAAGGTATCCTCATCTTTTGATAAGGGGTTAGACTTAAAACTTCCTCTTGCCTTATATTCCCTTTAATATTGTACATAATTTCTTCTTCAAGTTATCTTTTTCATTTCCTTTTCTTCTCCGATTTGTGGGAGAAAAATCCGTTGCTTTTCCCCTCACAACCCGTTTGTTAAGAAGAGAGAGAGGCTTTTTTTTTTATTCTTTGTAATCTTACTCCGGTAAAAATCCAAAAATGACGTTGATCTGGTAATAAATTCTTTAAAGATTTTAAACATTCATTTCAGGAACCTTGCAAAAGAAATGGAGGATGGAAAATGATCGATATGAGCAATGAAAGAGTAGATTCAAAATGAAAAGGGAAGAGGAAAAACAAAATAACCGATTAAATGCCTTGGAAACTGGGGAGTTATAATGAATGCGAAAACATTTTTTTTTTTTTTTATAATATTATATATATATATATATATATATATATAATTATATATATATATATATATATATATATATATATATATATATATATATAAAAAATATATTAATATATAGTATATATTATATATATATATATATATATATATATATATTATATATATATATATATATATATATATATATATATATAAGGTTCCCTTCCCGTGTTTTTATATCTTCTCTTTAATGACATCAGTCAATTCCTGCATTTGGTTACTCATGACGTCAAACCAGAGTTCTCTGAATAGACCAAATTTGTAGGATACTGAGATCCCTTTACAGAAGGCAACGGCTGTAAGGTTGATAGGAGGCCATGAATATTTCCTTTCGTTTTCAATGTCAGAATTTGATTTTATTCTCTTTTAATTTCCTTTTTCGCAGTATCATGTGGAGAAGGGAACCCCAGAAACGTGAATATATCGTAAAATATTTATATTCTGTGCTGTTCTTTTTCGTATACTCAAATGGCTTTTTTTTCAATTATTTTGTTAATGTGGCATTACGTCCAAGGAACGTTGCATCATTTTTGACGTTTATAAATTAACATTATCTTTTATTAGGTCAATGTTCTGAATGAAAACGATTTGCTTATATATTTATTACAAGTCACCTGGAGTGTATTATTTTTTATTTAAAATTATTCTATAAAAAAACAGTGAAAGTAAGTAAATAAATGTCATCATTCTAGTCAAAGAGTAGGTATTACAAAGATTAATTCGTATTTGAATTTTATATGTATATCAATAAAATAAATCTACACTATATTTTTGCGACTCATGTATTGCATATATTTGCAGTAACAAAATATGTCTTCACAAAGGCTGCACTACTCGATGAAAAACTCTTTCTGCAATTTATGGAAATGAAAATCTTTGTAACGATTCAAAAGAATTAATTAAAGTGAATCTCATTCTACCTCTGATCACAACAATTTATTATTTTTTATAAATGGTTCATCTTTTTTAGGAACGAAGACAATTTTGCACGAAATAGATAGTAAAAAAGTATAAATTTTATAGGCAGCACATTTTTAAGCCATAACATGAACTATAAATAAAAAAAGAACTGAATTATAATTTGTTAAACAATTCTCGCTGATTTCCACATGACTTGGTCTTGATTAGGTAATGAAGGACGGTCAAAGTAAGTTTATTTATTCCCCATAAAAAACTGCAACGATGTTAGGCAGTAAATCGAATCATAGCGAAATTTCTGAGCAAATTACGGTTTGAGGTGAGGTACGAGCGAGATTCGGAGTCTGCTGCTAACTGGTGTTTACTCATTTATTTAGAGATTATTCACACAGGTCAATGACTCGTGCGAGCCGCAAATTAGTTCCCAACTACTGACATTTTGAAGAAGGTATTAAATTTAGGCATCTGTGTTTGTTCATAAACATAGACATAAATCTACATGTGAATTGATACAGGTGATTAGTTTGAAAATTATTCAGATATAATTGGAAAGCTGTCATAACAAAACACAGAATGGTAATAAATAATACATGGGTTGTGAAAATAATGGCAACTGAGATATCTGCACAAAGGACATACAAGAGAAATTGTCTCTTTCGTCCCTGTGTCTTGCTCGCAGGTTCCTCGTTACGGGGTGTTGTAGGCGTGTTGTAGGTGTGTGAGTGTAGGGCCACACACTTGGGCACTACAGGACTCTCTCTCTCTCTCTCTCTCTCTCTCTCTCTCTCTCCTCTCTCTCCTCTCTCTCTCTCCAGAAGCCTATGGCTGGATGTTGTCTCTATTGGCAACGTCAATGCTGTATCGTTCTCTGACCCAGTAGAACCCGTTGTGACGCCTTTCTGGCGGTGAGTGACAGGAGCAATTGAGCATAATTGTTGCTTTTGTAGACTTCTTGTTGGTACGTCTGCTTAGTTTTTGAGGAGTTGAAGTTGTTGCTGTCTTGGGATCAGCTGTTTTGCTGTGACGTCAGCTAATAGGTTGTCCTCTGTTAGGAAATTTGCTCTTAACAGTGCCATCGTCAAGTCCGCTGTGATTACAGACTAGTTGTAGTCTTTCCCGTCGACAGCAATTTTCATCTCCAGCCTTCCACACATTGTCGGTGGTGTTCCGCTAGCCTAAGATCTGTGGAAGTTGGTGGGGGGAGCTGGGTTGAGTCTTTCTTTCAGACTGGCTGGGATGAATGATCTGCATGCTCTGGCGTCTACTCAGGCCTCTGTGTCTGATCTTTCGTCCCTTACATTAGGAAGAAGCATGTTAGTTGTTTTGTTCGGATCTGAAAAAAAGACAGCAGTAGGCAGGCACATGTCTGCTCACCACTGATGTTAATATTGTTGGCTTGAGCGTGTGACAGGCAGTCTTTGTCATATTTTCAGGCATTTGTGTGCTTGGTCTGACATGGTGGTGCTGCTGCTGTCGGCTGGGTAGTTTGTGAGGAGTACCTCCATCACGAGGTCCAAGGATGACTCATGTTGTCTGGGCATCTCCACATGGTTGAGAAGTTTCTTGGTTCTCAGGGTGGGTGGCATGCTGAAAGATGACTTCAGTAGATCCTTCAGTAGTTTGCTCGAAGACGTTGTCTGGCAGGAATTCAAGGGTGGCATTGACTCTCTGCATAGCAAAGGTGACTTTCTTGTGCAGAGAATAGTTTTCGCCCTGAAGAACCATGTCATTGGGTCGTGGGGCACGAATGGTTGTAGGCGTATGGAGGAGGTGGTGAGTTCATTGGCGAGGTCGGCCTTGTTTGTGTTGGCTGAGTCCCTCATCTCCTTTTGTCACCAATGTGAGGTGATAGCATCCTTATCGGTCACTCCAGGGTCACCATTGTGAGGCGAGATAGTAAGAGATTTGAAGTCTGCTGCTAACTGATGTTTACTAATTTATTTATAGAATATTCACAGAGGTCATTGGCTCATGCGAAGCGCAAAGTAATTCCCGACAGCTGACAGATCGAAGAAGGGATTGAATTTAGGCATCTGTGTTTGTTCACTGACATAAATCTACATGTGAATTGATGATACAGGAGATTCTTTTGGAAATTATTCAGATATGATTGGAAAGCTGGCGCAACAATACCCAGACTGGTAATAATACATGGGTCGTGACAATAATGACAATTGAGATATATGTATAACAGACTAGTGAGAAAAATTGTGTTTAGGTGTCTTGCTCGCAGTTTCCTCGTCACGGGAAAAAGGCGTCGTTGTTGTAGGTTGTAGGGCCTCACGTGGGCACAACAGTGAATTTTAAATTGTTGGTATAAAAAATCTTAATTTTTACACAATATAAACTTTTAAATTTTTTCTTTTGACTAAAATGGAAATTGTTTATCGGATGGAGCACGTTTCTGAATACAACAGTAAAACGTTCACCATTCCCATCTTTATTCAGTAAGGGAAGTTAAGCATTTTGGGGACTGGTCGGTTTCTGGATGAGTAGCCGCTGAGAGAGAGAGAGAGAGAGAGAGAGAGAGAGAGAGAGAGAGAGAGAGAGAGAGAGAGAGAGCGTTAATAACTGCAATGATACTTTTTCTCTTAATGCAAATGGACTTGTGACAGTTGATTTTCTGAATGAAAAACACATCCGTCATTTAATTGAAGAAACTTGAGTTCTTTATGGTGAGTAGGCGAGAGATTCACTCGATAATTGTATCTCGTGACGATAAAATGAATTGGTTTTCTAGAGGCTTTATTCAAAGTTCATTAGCTTTTGGAGATCTGAAGATGTGAGTATAAGATTTTCATCTCTGAAGAGGAGAACTGTATCCATGAATTAATAGTTTGCTTTTCTAATATACAACAAGAAATAATCACATTATTTAGAGAAAGGCATACTTTGTTGATTATTTAATAATTAATTATATTAAACTGTTAATGAGAATTTTATGTTAAGTCTCAGCTCAGTGAAGTATGAATTATATTGCCAAGAACCGCAATATCTTGTAATCCTGACGCTGAGGATTTCCGTACCATAAATCCCTCACAGAAATGCCCACACTTTCCACAATTTAAAAACGTTGTAGGCACCTCATTACTTTCTCCCTTTTCAGATCTCTTTCAGTCGCCCTGTTACAAGAAATCGCCATTAGGGAATTTTTTTCGGCGGTTCTTTACCCCGACTTGCCACAACATAAATTCCGTTCTGATATTTATTACAGTTTTGCATAGCGGAGTTGAAGTTTGAGTAAATGTGGTGGGTTCCACTTCATTTCAGTATTTTATTTCTCGTTTTATGGTAACTGCTGTGCGTGAGGTGAGATATTAGAAGCCTGACTTTGCATTTTAAGGATCGTCATTGAAATTGTCACTGTGTTAATAAATTTTAAATCCAAAGCAGATGATCGTAGTAGAGGAAGACCAAGAGAATACTGGTCAGGTTGAGTGGCAGCGCCTTCATTTCCATAACATGTGGAATTTAATTGTTCTGAGGCTCTGTCTTGGCTCAGTAATCACTTGTTTTGGCCCTGTTTTTCTTTCATTAGTTCATTTCTCTTGTTTTAAACGTTATTCCTCATCTTGGTTTTACTTGTAAATCAATAAGTTTCAAAAGTGCAGCCCATAAAAAAGTACAATAAAGAACTCTTAAATATCTCTTCTTTGAATTGAAGACTGTCCACTTCTTAAAGAATTTACTGTCAGTTTGTTAATGCTTCGCTTCAGAGGTTTTTTTAAGTCTTCATAATTCTTCTTGGCGATTTATTTTGAGTAACGGTATTTCATAAACAAATATCCTTGCTATTAATATATTTGCTGACAAGGTTATCAAGTCCATGTTTCATATAACGACCTTCGTCCTTTTGTTTGGTATTTAATAACTTGGTTTTCTTAAAATAAAAATCATGGCTGCTTTAAATACTGCATCATGAAACTGTAAAGTAAATCAGGAGTCTGCTGTCTCGGCCGAGTCTGAAAAGCAAGTGGTAAGTCATCAGGATCGTCAACCACACCTGACTAAGTGTGGAGAATACACTTCTGCACAAAGCATCTTCACCCTCGAACATGAGGCAAAATGAAAAACACGACAAAAAACACAACTTGACAGAAAGATAAATTTTCATAAGGACATGTCAGCATCCTTGAATAAAGTGAATAAGATGCCGTTAAGCAGCAACCCGACAAAAGTCTCCAGAACATTGTCACCTTCTCGCTCCATCATTGGTTAACATTGAAGGAGATTAAACATTACTTAATAACCCTTACTTTTGTGATTATTATTATTATAATTATTCCAATTTCAAATACATATTAATAGTTACGTTGTTACACATGAAATCGAACGAAAGAGAGGAGATTATAAGAAGCTATATATTGTACTTTGCCATTGTTGCTATGCCCATCGGCCATGCATAGCAAATGTTCTCCTTCTGTCAAATTGTTTCCTCTAATTATAGTGACTAAATCGGTTGGGTAAACCTGCGTACAAAATGTTTCTATCAAATTAAATACCTCAAATAAAGTTGCTTCGTTGCCACCAAAAATTTCAACCAAGTCAGCAGGATGAGATTGGTATTTACCCTGAGTTTTAGAATGTCACGCTGGACTTTCTCCTCACTTTCCCCAGGTCAGGAAATCGTTGTGGTTCGATGCACTTACTCCATCACGCTTCCATCTTCTTTCCCACTCGAGTTCGTATTCCGCGGCTCTATAATGGTCATTATGGTAGCTGATGGCTGTTGATTATCTGTGACAGGTGTCAGTGGGTGAGATATACAGGGACAGTTAATCTCCGGAATGACCTGTCGGCTCCTGAAGCAAAGCCTCGAGGTCAGTTGTGGCAATTAAGGGCGATTGCAAAGATTGGCGCCATTTTTGCTACAAAAAGCTTATATCGCAAAGCAGTTAATCTCTTAATTAAAGTACATTCAAGAAGCAATAGAAATTTGTCAAAGGCGAGTCATTTCTTTCTTTTAAACACAAGTGATATATATTAGGTAAAGCTTGGGAGAGAAATGGAAGGTTTTTGCAGTTAAACCTCTCTGGAACAAATCATATGCTTCAACGCTTCTAGAAGTGCATTCATATTCATACGTATGTAATGTACTACCGCTCAGAGTTGAAAGTTGAGCAGGCTCTAAGAAGTTCTAACTACCATGACATGTGCAGTTCTCAAAGTTGTATTACACCACAATTTCTTTCCGACTGTTTTGTTTTCTCTGGGTGGGAATTTAGGCGATTCATTAAAGATGTTCCAAGAGGTGTTTTTTTTTTTCTTAATATGGCCTATTGCGACTACAACTCTTTTATATGGCCTTATAGTAATTCATTAAAAAAAACGAATGCCTGCTACACACTGATAAACTTATCTTGTACAGTTTGTTTATCTGGTGAACAAAATCTCCAAAGTCGTTGAGAAAACTTTTTTTTTCCCCCACCACTTGATCAAAAAAAAATCAGATTCATTGCCTAAATGCAGTTTTGGACAAACAATTACTAGAATTACTCCAATAAGCTCATCGAAGAGTATAAATTGAGATTATTTTAATGGATTTCTTCAGCTTTGATCAAGGTGCAATATCTCTTTGCAATTAACAGAGATGAGATCTTTAACTTTTACCCCAGAAGTATTCCAGAAGTAAGAGGGAAATACAAGTGGGCTTGAATTAGAAATATCTGACCTCAGCTCCTGTTTTTGAGAAGGAATTTCTTAAACATATCGTCTCGACTAAATTCATTTTGTTTTTTTCTGTGTCCACAGAATTGTGTTAATATATAATCAGTTCAATAACTGTGAAGGCATGATTTCAAGTTTAGCTAAGGTGGTTCATTTATTTTCTGCTCCTAATGACCATTTCGAACGAACCCAGATTATACAGGGTGTCCATAAAGTCCCAGTACCACTGGGCAATAAATACTTGTAATGGTCCTGGAACTTTATGGACACCCTGATTTTATGCGGTGGAAAATGCTTCATTGGGAGAGAGGATTATTTGGAGGGTGCAACACCCCAACCCCTCAGTTTTCGTTGTCTCTCTGCAAGAGAATGTTGCATTAAGCAAAACTATCTGAAACGTATTTTATCTTTACTTTTTTTTATATTAATTAGGGTTGCGGTTTGTAGTGAAGAAACTTTCAAAATCTTCTGGGCAAGAGATAGGATATTTATTACGCTATCTGGCAACTTTTCATGTCTGCGACATTTCTTACTGTCTTGACTGAGCTCCCGATCATTTCCATCATCTTTGGTTGTCTTCCGAAGGGGGTAAGTGCCGTCAGTGCACCTCACACATTGCACTGCAGGCTTTACTTAAGGTTCATTGTAGCGTTCCTTCAGCCCCTAGATGCAACCTTTCTCTCACTCCTTTTACTGTAAACTCAGTTTCATATTCTCTTTCTCTTCCGTCTAACTTTTCCCCCTCTCCTGGCAATGTTGGTTTCTCTCTGCAACTGTTGCCAGTCTTCTTCCCCTCCTTTTTGTACTCCTTCAAAGCCCATTGACACTTAATTCCCTTTCAACGGTGACTGACCTCATAAGTCTCAGAACTTGTGCTTAGGTCTAAATTTTATGTTCCAGTTCCTTCCATCTTCAGTTTCTCATAATTCACAGTCATAACTTCTTGTGTTGATTAATTAGAGTAACCTTAGATTTTTCATGAAACCTGATTTGCAATATATTATCATTTAACGGAGAAGAAAAACATTCTCATTCTCAATGTGTTTCCCTAAATCACAAGAATTTCTGGAAAGCATTTTCCAGACTTTGATCACCGGTGGCACAACCATTTATTATAGCATTTACGCGATTTCAATAGCCAATTGAAAATGTAAACAGCCTTATGTTGAAAGATTGCTTCTGTAAATAAACATGCAATATATTCTATAGATGAATATTAAAAAACACTGGGTTCTCAGATGTTTGCAAAAGCAATCATACACAAACAGAAATCAGCGAAGCTTCCTTATTCTTCCGACAGCATCAGGCCCACATTACAGATTAAAGGGCTTTGTTTTTAACAATCACAACATAATTCTCGACGAAAAAAAAAAAAAAAACTTTCATATAAATAGTAATATAAAAGAGGTTCTTGCATCGTTGTGATTGTACCCTTTCCATGAATAGCGAGCGCTCTCAAACTGCTGCTGAATAGAAAATAAAAATCATGTTTTAACTGGGTAAATAAAAACAAAATGCAGTATGCGTCAACCGTCCGAGAATAATGAGGACTACATTCATAAGCTCGACATAGTCTTGTTCAGGCATAAAGGTAATTATTCCGGGTCTCTGGCCAAGTTATTTTAAGGTTTCAAATCACTCCATCGAATAATTTTTTTTTTATGCATGAATCCATCACATAACCCAGCTCATTAATTTCGACTTAGAATAACATTTATTGCAAAGGAAGTCACAGGTTTCATATTTATAAAACTAAAAACAATGACATATTTTCCATATGAAATAATGTTTGGTTTTTCCTTCTGTTTACTTTGGCCGAGATTCTACGTGACGGGGGAAATGTTATTAGAGAATAACTTGGGTCACAGAAATTGTGACGTTCAATTGTGACCTGGAATTTAAGTAAACAGATTTTTTTGTTTTTTGGGCGATTCCAATAATGAAATGCGCATTTTGTTCCATATTCGCTGTATTGGTAATGATCTATCTTTTGTTTTTACTGCACTGGCTGCAGTACATCATTCTGTTGGGGTTGGGGAAGAAGTGGTGGGACAAGAGGTAACAAGACAGAAACCCGGGAAATCGACTGAAGTCTTTGAGACAATAACGAACATCTGAGAAGCAATATTTTACTAGAAGTAGGACTTTTTCATGGAGACTTGAAAAACGCTAAGAAGAACTAGTTGATACTCATCCCTAGATAGTGAAGTTGAACGAAGAGCAAGAAGAGGTAGATGAGACCTTGAGAAAACAGGTTAATAATGCTGGCAATACCATGCAGTCAGAGATCAATGAAATACTGACGGCTGAAAAGGAAGAGGAAAATACCTTTCAGAATGAGGGAAGTGTCACCGATGACATCCATTGATAGACAACGCTGATCGGAACATGTTTGTGAGGTCATAAGAGATACAAAGAAGGATCCTTGACTGATATAGCAGAAGACGAAGTGGGCGAGGATGTATCAACGAATGAAGTCGTGGCTTTTGAAGTGGAATAAGTAATGAAGAAACCTAAGAGACGGAAAACTTCAGACTCTGATTTTATCTGAAACAGAAAGGGTACCCAGAACTGAACGAGGAAACAAAGCGTGATGACGGAATTGGTGTTGTTTTAACCCGAAGCTGAAACAAATTATTTATATTCAACTGAATCTTGATCAATCAATTGCCAGCAACAGACAAAGATTGAAGACAAAACACAGAACTCTTGCAAGAATATAGTACACTCAAGAGACGGATAACAAAACGAAAAAAACACTTTAATAATTTGTTTATTATAGCAAAAAAATTAATTACACAAGCAAAAGATGTCCCCAATCGAAACTGCTCTAGGAACTAGAATCATAAACACCTGCAAAACTCTCGTACTCCCCATCATCCCCCTGGCTAACTGGCATAAGAGAGTAGATACTTGGGAAAAGAACAAGTGAAGGTAGATATTTGCACTTAGCCAAATGCGATATCATCCATTGACACGATAGTCGAAGGCACTAGACAGGAAAAAATACCTTAACACTGATATATATAATATCAGATACAATTAATTGGGAAATAATGAATTTGCAATGAACTTCATCGTGGAAAGAATAGATACTCAATTGACATGTGGGAAAACACTGAAAATTTTAAGTAGTTAATTAAATGCTGCTGTCCTTAGAGGGTTTACGCAACACTATGGGGGTGGGGTGGGGGAAGGAGGAAGTGGACGAATCGATGAGGATTCTGCAGAATGGCGTCGGAAGATGAATAATAATTGTCAATGGGCGGAGAGTCAAATAAAGTTATCCTCACCCTTCCCCGGCCTCAGAGGCTTCCAGGAGAACCCAGCACGAGCACTCATAGGTGGGCAAAGTGTAGTAGTTGATAAGGAAGGCCTAGGGCAGACCCCACCCCCGATATGTGGCTCAGGAAAAGACAACTGTCGAATTGGGTATATAGATTCACATCAACCGTGCACTGATGTCTAGGCCATCCCTTACGACGCTCCTAATTGGCTGTTGATAAGCCAATCACAGTGTTTCACAGTTCACATGGGTAGGATCTATGTTCCACCTCTCCTGAGAGATACGTCTTTCAAAATTATCCCTCAGGAGAGGTGGAACATACATCCTGCCCAATGTGAGCTCTCAAGAGAGACTGAGAGTTTCCAGCCCTGTGATTGGCTTATCAACAGCCAATCAGGAGCGTCGTACGGAACTGGCCTAGACAATCAAACGCACGGTTTAATGTGAATCTAATATAACTCCCGAATCCAGAGGACAGGCTCCACCCGGAAAAGGAGGCGCCGAGTCACGAGAAATGACATCTGGAACAAGGAATGACATCTCACATAAAGAGTAGAATACGAAACAAGGCCATTAGTAAGATATATATATATATATATATCTGGAACAAGGAATTAGATCGAAACATGAAGTTATATTATATATGAAACTAGGAATGACACCCTGAATGTTTTACATGTGGAATGTGGATTTACATCAGAAAAGCTGAATTATATTTGAAATGAAGGATTATCTCTGAGACGAGGATTTACATCTGAAATTAGTAGTTACGTCTGAAACTAGGAATTACACATGAAATAAGGAATTAAATCTGATACGAGGAATTAGTAATGAAATAAGGAATTACAAATGAATTGAGAAATCACATCCTGAAACCGAAGCATTATATCCTAAACGAAAAAATTACATCTGAAATGTGTGAATTATATCTGAAACAATGAAACTACATCTGAAACTAGAAATTACATCAGAAATAAGGAATTACATTTGATACAAGGAAATTAAACTTGAAACAAAAAAAAATACACCTGAAACGAAGAATGACACGAAACAAGGAACTGCATCTGAAAATTAGATCTGAAACGAAGAACTTTTATGGAGAACTAAGAATTACCATCTGCAATGAGCTATAACATTTGCATCGAAGAATTATATTTGAAACAAGGCATTGCATTTTTAAATGAGGAGTTAACATTAGGAATTTTCATCTGAAACGATGAGTATTATTTATCAGAAAGTATAACCTTATCTAAAGGAATTACATCTGGAATTATTAATATAGACGTGAAAAAAAAATTGCAGAAGTATTATCCGAATAATGATTGGTTGAGCAATTTTTTTTTCCTATGTCCTGGAATATGCGAACAAGATCCCCTGGAAAAATTGCGAAATTCCCTGCGAACTTGAACAAGCGAAAATCAGCTTTTTATTTGCCGATTCCAGACATCAGATGTTGTTTGTTTTGGGATGACCCTTGGTTCTCTCAATAACGATTCAGCTTCGCTTTGATTTTTTGGTGAACAGAAACGATGAAAAATCGACGTCGCCAATCACTCCCTCTGTTTCCGAACCTGTCCCTTTCTGTGTTGAATTATGATCGAGCAATATTTTCGGCAGGATGAATTATTGGGGAAGGGTGCAGGTAACATATGTCTCTGCTCTCTCTCTCTCTCTCTCCTCTCTCTTCTCTCTCTCTCTCTCTCTCCTCTCTCCCTCTCTCCTCTCATTTTGATCCTCAAAAGGGAACAAAATAACCCTCTTCGTTCACGATAGAGACGGAACATAAGTAAAAATACCCTTACCAATTGTAAGCACTTATCAATTTTGTAATAGCTCGAGGTGCTACTTTATGTAGCTTTTTGGTTATGCAGCGTCTACTGAGAGAGAGAGAGAGAGAGAGAGAGAGAGAGAGAGAGGAGAGGAGAGAGATAGAAGAAAAACAGATGACTGATAGATAGCACTTGAAGATCTCAGACTCTGGGCATAATATTTTGTAGATGTAAGGAAACAGTTGAACTGGGGTTACTCAAAAAAAAGTTGTTTCGCATTTGTCCTGTCAATTTTTTTATTTTCCCACCTTTATGACATCCGGAATATAAATGCACTACACAAATGAAAACAGTTGCAGTGAGCATCATTATTGGGGTCTGGATGCAAAGTTTTCTGCCGCTTCTAAGTTTACGAAACAACTTAGAAGCTTTGGGGAATGTGCCTCGACTCAAGTAGTTGGTTTCCCAACCGTACAATCAACTCTGATTAGTTGTAATAGACTTTACATAATAAATAACTAAACCTCCCCCCCCCCCCCCCCCCCCCCCCCCGAAAAAGATTATCACCGTCTCCTATCAAGTTTGAGAATGTAAATGCGAGTGAGGCAGTTCGTATCTCAGACCCTAACTACATCCTTTATAACAGAAATAAGATCATGTCAAGATTAGTGAACCCACTATTTTTCAAGACAATATTATGCCACTTTGATTTATATATATGTATGTATATTGTATATATATTATATATATGTGTATAAATAAATCAAAGTGGTATAGTTTATATTCTGTCTTTGAAAAACAAAATCGTGGCTTCGATAATCTTGACATGATCCAAATTTCATGAATATGTTTTTTGAGAGTAAACAACAACAGGTCTTTCGACAAACAACAAACTATATCAAGTTATATTAAGAGGCCTGATCATTCTTTTTGTAAAAATCATGCTGAAAAGAAGATTTTTTAGTATAAATGCTTTCATAAGAAAAATATTAAAACGATTTTGATGAAATTTCTGCGAGTAACGTTTTATATGATTAACGAACTTGTTTTCCAATAACAAACTTCACAAACGACATTTACTCCCAAATGTCACCTTATGAGTCTTACCAATTGCACATTCCATTGAGGGGTTAGCGATGAATATTTCCGGTGATGGAAGTTCACTCTCGACGTGGTTAGAAAGTCAAGTAAAGCCGTTGGTTCCCGTTGCTGATTACCACCGGTTCATGCAACGTAAAAACACTATACATTCTCATTTTAAAATTTTGAATTAATAATAATGAGAGATAAGTCCCCCCCCCCCCATAAATATTCAAGTAAAGTGGTCAGTATACAACCAGTGCAGTAACTCATTATAACAAGATGGTTTTTCATAATAGTAAAGAAAATAAACTTGACACCTCACCAGTGATACTTGAAGGTCATTATTGATATAATTGCATAAAAACATCGCCTCGGAAACTTGGTATTTTTAATGTCTTTTGAGTAGATGTAAGACTGTGAGAGCTCCAGAGACATAAGGGTGAGAAAGGTGTATTATTTGGAGGAATTTCGCCTCTAGGAGACCCGTCCCACGTGCTCCTCTGGTCTCTCTGTTGAGTGGGTGGGGTCAAGGTATGTCAACAGTAATGACTCTCTGGTCATAACTATTTTATCTCTATCATGGGCGCCAGTGGCGGATTTAAGGGGGGGTGAGCACCTGGTCACGTCCCCCCCCCCCTCCCGGATAGATTAATGTGTAAATCTCAAAGCTATAATTAAATTTTGATAATGTTTAAACACTGCACACAAGTAAAATATTGATAGAAATACTCAAAACAAAATTATATGATTTTTTATGCATGTATTTAATGCTTATATAAGCCAAAGAAACTTCACCTGCTGCTACTTTATAAGATACAGGTGTTGGAAACAATGTAACATTCTGAAGAATTATAATCTCTCTCTCTCTCTCTCTCTCTCTCTCTCTCTCTCTCTCTCTCTCTCTCTCTCTCTCTCTCATTGATAGAAACAACTTGTTAAACAGCCAACACGGTTTAAGACAAAAAAGATCCGCCTATCAAATCTCTGATAGTTTTTCCATAACATGCTTGGAATTTACGACATTGGTAGAACAATAGATATACTGTACTTAGGTTTCCAAAAGGCCTTTGACAAAGTTCCACACAATAAACTAATGACGAAAGTTAGAGCTTTAAGAATTGTAGAAGAAATAGCAGACTGGCTAACTAATAGAAAATAGAGTCGTAATAAATGGAGAAAAATCAGAATGGTCAGATTGTAGGCCTCACTACCAAGATAGCTAAATTTGCAAATGACACCAAACTAGGTGTTAATGCAGCAGCTAAATTTGCAGATGACGCCAAACTAGGTGTAAATGCAGCAGCTAAATTTGCAGATGACGCCAAACTAGGTGTAAATGCAGCAGCTAAATTTGCAGATGACGCCAAACTAGGTGTAAATGCAGCAGCTAAATTTGCAGATGACGCCAAACTAGGTGTAAATGCAGCAGACCCAGATACAGCTGAAAGTTTAAGAAATGATCTAAGGAAAATAGGAGTGGTCAAAATGATGGCAAATGCCTTTTAACCTGGATAAAAGTAAAGTTACAAATATGAACAAACAACCCTCATGCCAACTATTTGCTGCTTGGGAATGACATAAATAGTGTAGAACAAAAAGATGGGTTAATTGTTCAATTGTCAGTTAGTGAAAGAACCTTTCCCAGTATTTTTAAAGGGGTCAGTGGATAGAAACCAATGTTAATTTAATTGATAATTTCAGTGTTCAGTAATTAAAAATGTTGCTGATCAAGCAATACGAAAGTCAAAGCCCCGTTCAACAAAACACAAAGTCCCATGGTGGTCTGATGAGCTAACAGAATTAATTAATATGACACACTTAATAGGGAGACGATTGGATATATTATTTAGCATCTCGCATTAAACATGCAGAGCGCATCATTAATAAAACAATAATAAAAATAGATGAATGGGGATCATCTGTAGGATTTAGATTATCCATACATAAGACTCAAGCAGTCTTTTTTTTTTTTTTTTTTTTTTTTTTTTTTTTTTTTTTTTTTTTTTAATAAAAATAAAAGATGGAAGAAAGGTTAAAAAATAGATCTAACAATCAGAAATCACACCATACAAATTGGACAAAGTGCAAAATTTTTTGGATTAGTATTTGATACTCACTTATACTGGAACGCCCACATAACATATATGAGATCAAAATGTAAAAGAGCATTAAATCTAATTAGAAAATTCTCAAACATTGACTACAGTAGGGAAATATATGGCTCGGCTTCAAACGCAGTCACCTCCTCTTTACAGGTTGAATGTTTTGAAGTACCTCTCTCTCTCTCTCTCTCTCTCTCTCTCTCTCCCTCTCTCTCTCTCTCTCTCATAGAGTTAGTAACGATGAAAAGTGCCCTAAGAATCCAGCGAAGTGATTCGCCGACCAAAACATTACTTGAGCTAAGGGATGTATTTACTAACAATCATTTACCACATTTTCCAATAAAATCAAGAAGATTGAGCCACTGAATATAAATATCCAGCAACCTCCAATAGTAAAATTACCTCCTCCTTGGAATATGAATAAAATAAAAATTTGCACAAAATTAAAATGTCATTCAGAAAAGTACTCATATACCCCAGAACACCATAGACAACATACAGTAGATCACATAAGCCGAAAACGTCCACATTAGGCAAAATAGGCGGATGGATCAAAATCAGAATACGGAGTGGGATATGCTGCAGTGTCCCAGGACAAAACATACCAGATCTCTCATCCCAGTAATGCCTCAGTATTTACAGCGGAGTTATGTGCAATAACATCGCCCATAAAAATAATCAAAGAACACTCCTTTAACAATTTGGTAATTTATAGCGACTCTAGAAGCGCTATAGAAGCCATTGAAAGTTACGATGCCAAAATTAGTATTGTGCAACAGGTCAAGGTTTTACTTCATAAATTAATATAATAAAGGAAAAAATATTGAAATATGATGGATCGCTCCCCATGTAGGAATAAAAGGAAACGAAGAGGCTGATAAAGCAGCCAAGGAAGCAGTCCATTTGATGAGAACAAATGTAAATATCCTTATTAGTGACCATGTAGCATAGAATTCTCATGAAGAAAGACTGCTATCTTTCGCCCACTTTGAAAACTGTTTTTATGAGACGAATATCTGCGATGAACACATTACGTTCACAATCTTCACTTCTGAAGAGTCGAGCCCAGATAAGCCTTGGCATTCACTGCCCGATTTGGCCGTTGCCTAACTTGCACCATTAGGGCATAAGTTTTGTGCAGAAGTCCCAAGGACAGATTGATTAATTGTACAGAATTTATTAGAATTAGAAAATGGTGAGTTTTTTCATAACAACAACGCTCGATTGCTGTGACTGAAATCATAATGAAATTTTATCTGCCTGGCTTTTGTTTACCTTTATATAAACAATTCTGTAAAAATAACTTTCCATCTTCTGGATGGGTGACGTTTTTCGAAACATGAAATTTCCAAATTGCATATTTCATTTTTTTTTATTCCGGAATCGTGGATCGGAAGATTAAATAAAACATTCGTGAAGTGGACCAAATAACTAGTTTCATAATCGTTTTATAAATTTCCACAAATCCAGAACTTGGATCATTCTGAGTCCTTATTAAATCTACATTTTTGTCGTCATTCATTTCATTTTAACAAAAAAACAAAAAAATGTATTATAACATTTCCTTCTTATCCCCAGGAACATTCTCAGCGTTGCTACTTTATCCTCATGAATTCAACTTTACTTTTTCCACCTTCTTTAATATTTTATTCTCTCTCCTCCTCTTTTGTCAACATTTTCTTCATTTGTTCCCTCCTTCCAACTTGCCTATAATCACCCTTGTTGGCTTTCGACCCTATTGTTGAGTTTTTTTCCCCCTTACATTTATACTAATAGATTATTTTGAATCGAACTCAGGCTAGTTTTTCAATCATCTCTTATGTTATTCTCAGTTATTTTCTTATCAGTTATTTTCTCAAACTCATTTGTTTTAATTCTATTCGTAACAATTTCTGAACCTTTATCCCCAACTGCCTTGAATGTCAACTTTCACTTCTATCAGGCAGTAGTCTGATTGACATCCCAGACAGTCGTCTTCTCTCTTTAGAACCAACAACGCTTTTTTCCATCAACCAACACAATCACAAAATACATGCATGAACATTTCTTCCTTCCCTTATGTACCCCAAGTACACGTATTAGTCTCCCTCTTTTAGAAATCAAGTATTCCCCCTCGTCGAACGTTTTCAGAACAGTTTTGTACAATCTACGACGTATGATAATAACCACACATCGCCAACTTGACATGCACATTACCAACGGACGAATCTTTCTTTACCTTAAATCAAGTTACTAACCTCTTCAGACTTGAGTAGAAACCTTCTTTTTTGTTCTTGTCATTCACAGTTCTCGCAGTTTCTCTAGGGTTACTTTCATTTCCTCTACACAGTCCTTGATTGAAAGTTCTTTAGATTTTTCACTGAATGGCAACTCCGCCTCCACCTCACTTGGCCACATCTCTCAGTCGAGCCAGACGCTCTCACTCTTAGTTCTGACCAGACTAAGCATTAGCACTTGTGGATTGCAAAGCAAAAGCCATATATCCGGTGGGGAAGGTGATATGAGAACTAATATCTTTTAATAGTTTCTCAGCTCTGACTCTTGCTTGTCCACTTTGCTATGGGATGTAGTTTTTAGTCCTAAAAGTGATTTTGTGGACTGATATTCGATTTTAGCTAAAGTATTCCAGTTTTGTATGGCAGTTTTGCAGTTTTCATTTTCTGACTAAGTTCAGGTGTTTCTTTTTGGTTGACTAAGTTCAGGTATATAAGTGGGGCGGTTATTCATCTAAAAATAGGATTAATATGGCTTATTATGTTGACTGACTATAATTTAATGTGTGTAGTTCGAAAAAATAAACTTTCCTGTTTTATTTACATTAAGAATGATTCAACATTTAACATTTGATTATAAACATTGCAGTATCTTGCCTTTAGACCGTAACGTGAATGTCGTATATGAGATGAGAGAGAGAGAGAGAGAGAGAGAGAGAGAGACACGTTAATCAAGGTTCACACCTGGCCTACCATCCAATCAGAGGCCACGTCTTAAGTTACATTAATTTTTTGTTTTTGTTTCGCAAGTTGTAATGGAAACTAACCCATTTTAAACTTTGGTCCCATTACTTAAAAAAGTAATAATGAAAAAAAGGAGTCTAAATGACATATGAAATTGTCCCGTCGCAGTTACAGAGAAATGGGAACGAACTTCCTTCTATTTTCTGGAGTTTAAGAATTTCCGTTTTGCCAGGAATTAATGAAACGCTGGAATACCGCGTAAAACAGAGGAGGATATTCCCAAGTTAATTAATACAGACACAGTCTTCCTTCCGGTGTATACAGTACTGGATATATATATATATATATATATATATATATAATATATATATATATATATAATATACTATATATATATATCTATATATATATACATACATATATAGGGGCCATTAAAATACTCTGGTTTAAAGCTACTCTACAAGCCACTACAAATACGCCCTATTTGACACATGAACAGACACACACGATTGAATTTTCTGACGTCACGATCACATGACTCTCGACCAGCAGCCAGGTCAACTTCTCACTCGTGCTCTTGCCTTTTGAGGCTTGACAAATGTTTTGCTATGTAAACTTGTGGCGATCAACCTAATACTAAACCATCCAAGGTTATAGTCATTATTAAATTATTGCAAATAGTCACTAATTCTTTTGCCTCCTCAGTTTGCTACATCAGATCTATTTAAATGTGTATATATTACACAGGGCCAACCAGAGCTCTTTGAGAGAACAAATTCATTCATTACTAGATCTGCATAGGTGGTGTAAACCCGGCCTAGCTTGTTCTGCTCTTGGCACCCAGTGAGTGAATGATTCGTTTTGCAGACAATTATGGAAGAGTAAATCCTTGTAAAGATGGTGCGGAATTTTGCAGCTACTCTGTTCTTCAATTGCTTGTTATTAAAGGTAGGTTATAGAATAGCTAGTTCTCTCTTATTCACTGATATATTCATTGGGAGCGTTTTGGTTGATAACGTTTCATATATTTTAAGTGTAACAGGCGTTTATTATTCATTTGGCTATCTGATATTTATGGATCTTGTTTTATTTTCTAGTAATAATGGTGTCACTGGCAAGGCTTTTGATTCTAAGGGGAAGAATTAAGGCTTATATAAATAACTTGAGGAATTTAGATAACTTGAGGAATTTCTGCCTCTTTCCAAATTATTAGAATCCCTTGGTAGTGTTACAGTGTAGTGGTGTGACTTTGTTGGTACAGGTGTTGTCCAGGACCATATTTTGTGGTCTTTACCTTCTGATATTTTTCTCGAATAGAAACAAGCACATGTTTCTGAGAGGATTCCCTGAACGTTAACTGTGTACTTGTTAAGTTCGTTCCTTACTTTTCAGAAATAACAGCAAGGATAGGGTCACACACAAAACATTACTTGCATATTATTAGATTCATAAAATCTTTGTAATACAATCAGACTTTTCAAGTACAGTCATAACTGGAAGAGAATAGAACAAATCAAACAAAAAATAAAAGCAGTTAGTGCCTCTCGGGACCATAAGGATGGTCACTTTGTGCATGGAAAACCAAAATAATGTCTGGATCGTAACAATGGAAAAACAAAATAATTTCTGGATTTTAGTGACATTGGAAAACCGATATAATGTCTGGATCTTAATGACAGCAGTAAGGAATTAATGTCTACTAACTTTGCCGCATTCTTTGTGGGCAGAACTATTTAAATAATGCTGCTAATCAAAGATTCCTACTTCATTCAAAAACCAATTTTGAAAGAGAGACAGCTGGTTGATGTGTTGATTTGGTTAACAACCGAATAACAATTGATGATTATAGATAGATAAACATATATTAAAACAGGAAAACATTAAACTTTTCATTTCTCCTCACAACAGGAAGCACTAGTCAAAATGGTAGTTGCTTCTGACGATTATTAGGTAATTCAAATTGGTGCTGTAAAATGTGCAATTAACCTCTTACAATGAGCATTATTAAATGGGCTACTGCGCCTAAAAATATGAAATTATAAATTGCTGATTCTGCAACTGGCTTGATGATCACTGCATGCAAATTTTGACCATAGCATGATATGGTAGTCTTCTAAGGTAAGAACTTGGTGAGGAGGAACTTGGATGACAGGAAAGAAAACCTGTTTGCCTTGAGCATATAGCTGAGTTATCAGAGATGACTTCTTGGCATTGTCTGAGTCTAGGGCATACCAAATGAGAGCTTGGATAGGCATAGTGTGGCAGAAAAAGCACATCCGTGCATGAGGTACAGCAGGTGAGAAGTGAGGTCGAATCAGGGTGCAGCGGGCTCCTGTTGGGTACAACTTGCTTTCCCTGGCAAGTGGCATCCTGGAATCACAGACATACAGCCAGTAAAAGGTTCTAGGAAAAAAGCTCATGGTTAGGCTACCTAAGGGTTCCTCTAACAGCTCATCTTACCTATGACTTGCCTTTCTTTCCTAACGACTTTTATAACCTGCAAAATCGTACGATAAGAGGGAAAGATGCTGTCCCTTTCTCGATTCAAAATTTTACTGGGTGCCTGGTGAGGTAAGGGATAAATATGCGATTACTTAAGGTTCTTGTCTCTACAGAGTTCACTAACTTACTCACTCATCATCCTAGCAATAAAATGATATATCTACAAGTTGCTACTAGCTGTCCCTAATAACAGTATAACTCTTATCCTAGTTATGTATGATACATGGAAAGTTCCTTGTGGTGGATATGTTTCTACTATCCTATTTCCTTGGCACGAACTCAAATGGCTTTAACCTACTTAAAGCAATTGGTTATAGATTACATGATCATTTTGATATAATGTACATAAGGTTCGGCAATGAGTAACCTGAAGGGTTAATACGGTTTATGTGGTACATTAATGAATATCTGCTTATGCAATTGTAATAGCTGTTTATGGATAAGTGGTTAGGTATAGCCTACCAGGATGAATATGGGCAAGTTGAATGACATTAATTCAAGGTTATTCATTACATTCCTAGGGTGTAAGATGTTAGACTACTTAGGCAGAGATCGAGCTGGCTACCTTCTCTGGGTAGGTGCCAGGATCACTCTGCGATTTAATGTGGCACTGTGCCTCAGGGACACAGGTGCCAAGGACAGCGTGTGGCTCTCATAGTTTAGTTGGTTTTCTTCCGCCCCTTCATCTTCTTCTGGCTCCTCCAGGATCTGGCTGTGCCAGTCCTAGGAGGTGATGAAGACAACGACTCTGGGGAAAGGACAGAAATGCCGTGGGGAGTAGAATCAGTGCCAGCCCTAGGAGCTACTGGGAAACCCCCTACTTTGGCTACCGTGACAACCGTCGTAAGGGTAGAACCTACTGCAGGGGAGCCCCATGCATTGGCTGCTACAACAACTGTCGTAAGGGTAGACCCCTTTTCTGACTCCTGGGTAGGTATCTTGGTCAACCAGGGAAAGTGTAGTGGAGATGTCTGCCAGAGGTTCATCCTCAGCTGATGAAGGATATAACAAAGAAAGAATGTGGGGGTGTTTGGAGGCTATGGGCTAATGGGCTATTAGGAGCTCCATGGTGGTTGGAGGATCTCTTGGAGGATCCTTGACGAGGTTAGAATTAGGTGCTAGCACTTACTCGGGGGTCAGGCGCTGGACGGAGCATGGCTAGGTACAGTGCTCACAAGTGGCACTGGCAGCGATTTGGTGTCAGGCGTGCCTGACGAGGGTCCTGAGGGTGCAAAACCCCTCGGTGTACCTGAGGTGATTGGAGACAGAGATTCCCATCTCATATGTAAGGCAGAACCTTTGGCAGGCATTATTTTGGCGGTGTCCACTGCACATTGCTGCTAGGGCCTAGACCAATTCGTTAGTTGCCGTATTTTAGTGAGGAGGTGGGTCTTTTATGACTCCTTGCACTTAGGGAGTTTGTTGCGGGATTAGAACCCCAGGTTTCTTAGAAATGATGAGGGGACTTGAAGTTTTGCCCCAGGAGGAGGTCATAGCTTGCTACTGCAAGGGTACAGATATGGGAAAGGTGAGGTCTTGTAACTCTCTATTTGATGGTAGGAAGTATCAACTTCATATGGTTGATACATTCAGTTGTGATTAGTTTGTGTCTATCAATGTTAGCCCCATAGGAGCTGGGGGGCTGAATGAAGAAGGTGTGTAACAGCCATAGCAATGGAAGGTATATTTTAATTTGAGCACCCCTCATATCTTACGGACACGTGACCCTTCTGGCCATAGTCTCGGCAAAACTTTTTCCAGAACTTCCTTCTTGGCACTGGATGATGAGGGCGAGATGCCACCACAGGTTGCAAATCTGTGAGTCACCAAGGCAGTCAGTGCCATCAGGCACTGGTGAAGAGTCTTCTCTGATGGTGGTTTGAAGTGGGGAGGTTAAGGATTCCTCCTCAGAATCACCCTTGGAAATGAGTCCAGGGTTGTTGACTGTAGGGTTTGCCTCTTTGGAGGTGCAGGAGGCAAGTGGTAAAGAGGCCAGAGGATGGAAGGATGCAGAGGGAACTTCTGGCTGAGGCACTAACTCCAGGCAGGGCATTAGCCCATCTGCAGGTGGAGGTTCAATCCAGGTGGAAGTATTTTGACAGCAAGAAATGGCCAAGTACGAGACAGTGTCATCCGGGAAGAGTTTCCACCACCCCTAGGCGGTACTGCTGTATTGTTGTTTACGTGACCCGTGTCTCTATTGATTGTTCTTACTTTCAGGAGACGGTGGGGGAATTGTTTTGGGTGACACCATCCACCCACCCTCAAAAGCCATGTCTACGCCTCACTGATTCACGCATCCTTGGGTTGTACACGCTGGTCAATAAGAGAGTCCTTAGCTTCTAAGTCAGCCAGGGAGAATAAGTCCCACTCTCCCCATGCCTTATCAGCATCAGGGAATTTCGTTGAAACTGCAGTGAGTCCCAAAAACATTCCTGTATGGTTTTCACTTGACGTGCAGTAACCCTAGTGGGACACACACACACACACACACACACACACACACACACACACACACATATATATATATATATATATATATATATATATATATATATATATATATATATAAAGATAGATAGATACAGGTAAATAAGTAGATAAGTATATGTTATGCTCTATAAATAAAGATGGATAGAAAAATGCTTTCAGATTAGAGTGAATCACAAGTGTTTGTAACTGAGAGTGCCCTTTTTATTGGTGTGAATGACTGCCTGTGTGTAATTTTGGTTAAGGATGGAAGAGGTCAGTAATTAATTTTGCGTAAAAATTAAGAAATAGTTTCAAAATCAGGGCATACACAAATCCGGGGAATGTTACGGACTTCACTTGTTTAATGTTAAGAGTAGAAAGTCCTCTGACAAAGCTGACATAATTTTTAAGTGGACCAATATATTGCCCGTTTACGTAGGTATATACTCTCTCTCTCTCTCATACAAACACTCGCGCTCATATACACATACAGCTGTTAGGCACCAACAACCATTAAATATCTTATTCCCTTGTGTAGTCTCTCTCTCTCTCTCTCTCTAGCTTACTTAAGTCTCTAAGTAGGACGTTGCACTTTGAAAGAAATTGCATCGAGGAAAGCGACAAGGGAGTGTCGCAGATTGTCGCGTCTCCCAGATTTTCAAATTTCTACTCTGGTTAGACACTTTTTAAACCTTCTGTCTTGAGAGAATCTAAAGAAAAAACTTGCTTGGCGAATTTGTTTACTATTCTGGATTTGTAAATAGTCGTATATTGGTTTTAAATCTAAACTTTTATTCTCTCATTTTGTCTTATTAGTCTAGAGAAATCATTGTCGTTTGGAGAGTATATCTCTGATAAATTCCTTCACACTCGGAGGAAACTTTATTCGTTTTTATGTTAATTCTTTCTGTTAAGCTTTGCAGGTTGTTGTATAATTAAGACTTTTTACATGATGAAATAGCTTTTACCTAAAGTTATTATATGAATAATCTGACTTTGGCTATGAAATCGAAGACAACAATTTGGAGTTGGCTCTGATTTCATCTTCGGTTTCTGAGAAGCGAAGGAATGGCTTCGAGGAAGATCATGAAACGGGAGCTGTGTTAGATGTCTTCGTCAATATTAAACCAATTAAGGTCATTATTTGAGGCTCCCTTCTGGTGCTTCCCAGGGGAACACGGAAGCACTCTTCTTGGAATGGGGTTGTGGCCTCCACCCACGCCTAGTTACGAAACCCAGAGCCCTAAGTCTCTCTGCCTGATGGTGCTCCTTCAGTGCCTCCTTCAGTACCTGAGGGAGTCAAAGGCGTTGAGAAAGCAATGATGGGTTTCAAGTCAATGAAGTTTTAGCGGCTTAATTAAAGGAAGTTTTTTTCACCTTTAATTCATTTTATGATGTAATTTTAAAGAATGCATCTCATATTGTACAAGATAGGACAGGCATAGAGAGCATATTAAGAGTGTTTAGCATTGGAGACGGAAATAGAGAAGGAGAAAACATAATTGATTTTTGCATACAAAACCAGATATCCATTATGAACTCTTTCTATAATCATAGAGACAGCCACAAATGGACGTAGTGCCCATGGAACTCGGCCTTAGGAGCATATACTGAAAAACCAATGATTGGTTTGGCAATAACAAATAACAAAAATATGGTCAGATTCAGATCACAGGCTTCTCTTAATTAAATTAAAGATGATGAAAACCCAAACCAATTAAAAGCCAACTGAGAGAAAGATTTCTATTTTAGAGAATGTGGAGAGAGAGGAATGTTTAGTTAGATATCAAAACGAAATAAGTAGAGCTAAACAAATGCAGCAGAAGAGCAATGACCCTAAATGAAAAATGGAGACACTTTAAAATGGCTGTAGTGGGTGCGCTAATAAATACAGTGCAGAAAGAAAAGAGTTTTCGAAGTAGGAAGTAAAAGCAACTGCTTGGTGGCCCCACACTAAAGTCCGCTGTTGCAAACAAAATGAAACTTCAGAAAATGGATGAAAACTTTGAACTCACAATAACTATAGTTATTGTGAGTTCAAAGCCTCGAGAGGAACAGAAAGAATAAAAGCTCAAACAAAAACAGAAACATGGGAAAGAATTGGAGAAGATCTGGGAAATGATCTCCAAGGTACCAGAAACTTTCATATAGAGCACTGCTAAAACTATAGAAAGGGAACCCAACCACTTACTTATGTAATCAAAGACCCTACGGATGGGACAATTTTAACCAAACCCCGAGAAATTGCATTGGGATGGAAACATCACTTTGAAACACTAATAAACAACGAAAACAATGACCTTGAAGAGCACGTAGAATTTGATGTGGCTGGGGATGCAGAACCTGACATAACAACACTGGCAGTAAAAAATGCCCTCAAGAGGATGAGAAATAGTAAGGCCCTGGAGTGGATATAATACCTGTAGAGCTCCTTAAAAAACAAGGGGGAGGATGGAGTCATCTGGCTATTAGAGCTAATCGACATACTCTGGAATGGACAAATACTACCTGAAGACTGGAGGAGATAATATGACAATCTATAAAAAGGTGACAAGACAAATTTCAGCAATTATAGAGGAATATCCCTAATGTCACATGCTTTTAAAGTATATGAAAGAATACTTGAAACTAGATTGAGAGATATGTGTGAACCAAAGCTGGTGGAATGGCAAAATGGTTTTTTTCGACCAGGAAGAGGGACAACCAATATGATTTTCTCTCTCAAGATGATATTTGAGAAGAGCTGGGAATGGGACAGGGACAGATATATTGCTTTTATAGATCCAGAAAAAGCTTTTGATGGAGTACCAAGAATGAAAATATGGGATGCCCTAAAAGACCCTTACTATGGAATCCCTGAGAAACTTATAAGAGCAATTTATAATGCCTATCAAAACATCAGATCCAGAATAAAAACATATCAAGAGGATGACGACTGGTTTGAAATTAAATCAGGAGTAAGACAGGGCAGCGTCCTTTCTTCACTTCTTTTTATATTGTTCCCCTGGATAAATGGTATGAGGGAACGAGGTGAGGACGAAAGCTGAAGATATGATCATCAACCTTATGTATGCAGATGACCATGCAGTGATACCCCCAGTGCAGAATCTCTCCAAGAAAACGTCAACAACTGGAACGCAATCTTAACAGCTAATGGAATGCGGATCAACAAGGATAAGACAGAGATCATGCTCCTATTACGAACACCAAGTAGCGTAGCTGGTAGAATTAGAAGGTCAGGACAATGAAGCAGTGTAGAAATTTCAATACTTAGGAGTAGAGTTTAGTTTAGGAAACTGGAAATAACTACCCAAATACAGAAATTTAGTAACAATCTGTATCTGCTCTACCCACTAATAAAAGAGAAATATACCTCGCAAAGTGATAACCATAATATACCTCACTATTGACCAATATTGACTTATGGTCATGAATCATGGACATTAACATCAAGAACTAGAAGCCTTCTTCAAGCAGCTGAAATGAAATAAAGCCCTACGACTCATAAAAGGTGTAATAAGACTGGATAGGCTACGAAATGAAGACATTAGAAGAGAACTGGGAATGGATGGGATTCTAGATTTGTGGAGAGAGGACAGCTTAGATAGCTTTGGACACACCAAAAGAATGGAAGAGGAGCGATATCCTATAAGGTTTTGGAATGGACACCGGAAGGAAGGAGACCGGTAGGAAGACCAAAAATGAGATGGCCAAAAAACATAGAGAGAGAGGAGTAGAAAGGAGACGCTCAGTTTGCGGGAGGTTGATGAGATTGAGGCTCTATCGGCAAGAATGGCGACAGTTCCTGAAGCAGGACGACTGACAGGCCTGGAGGCCTACCTGGCGTCTGGTGAGAAATGGTGAGAAATATATTTATATAGAACCTGCTGGCTACTTTTTTACCAGATTATATGTATATATATATATATATATATATATATATATATATATATATATATATATACATATACATATACATATACATACATATACATACATACATACATACATATACATACTAGCTATTATTTTAGGAATGATAATTAGTGCATAATAGTAGAAATTTGCAAGATATATACTAGAGGAACTCTAAAAATAAGCATATAGACATTGGAAAATAATATTCACACCTGGCAGGTGAGATGGAGCAGAGCCATACACTCATTTGTGTCTGAGATCAAGTACTCCATTTACATTCGAGTGGAGTACTTGACCTTAGATATGAATCCATGTATGGCTCCACCCCATCAAACCTCTCAAGAATGATTGTATGTCCCTTTAGCATACATATTGTAAATTTCTACCACTACGTATAAGTTCGATTTGTAAATTTCTACCACTATGCATCAGTCATCTGATATCGGCTTGGAAATAAGGCTGAACCTAGTTAGGATTTTCACAGTTTTCATTTACTTGTGCTATAGATTGACAGAAATCAGATGCCGAGCTGATGATAATATATATTATATATATATATATATATATATATATATATATATATATATAATATATATATATATATATATGTGTGTGTGTGTGTGTGTGTGTGTGTGTGTGTGTGTGTGTGTGTGTGTGTGTTATCTATTAAATACAATGCCACGAATACCCCATTGATATGGAATACCTGTACCTTACGAACATTTGACCCCCAAAGTGTTCCTTCACAAATCATGATTTGAACCGATGGCTTTTTAAAATATAAGAGGGTATTGGAATAATGACTACAAAGCAAGACAGACTAAACTTCCAAATATACGTCATCACCTTTTTGGGGAATCAAGCGCTGCCGTTTTGTTGTGGAAACAAAAGTTCCCAGATGGGCAATAGGTGCTGCGTAAGGTAAAGGAATGATAGTGAGATTTGAGAGCCTTCTCGTTTTTGTGTCGTTTGTTCTTGTATCAGTATCACTGATATTTTATAAATTTTGCTAGCGATGAAACAGCTCGTGAAATGTTAATTGCCAGTAGGATCAAGTCAGGTGCCAAATATGCGTGTTACATGCACTGATAAACAAATAACACTTGAAAGATTCTCACATCTTGTATTTAGACATTCTTTTTTCCTGATTTCGTGATGAAGTGACCCTTATAAGTATGCCTGAAAGGGACGCTGCGAAATAGGAGAGAGAGAGAGAGAGAGAGAGAGAGAGAGAGAGAGAGAGAGAGAGAGAGAGAGAGAGAGAGAATTCCAAAAGCCAATGTAGCCACAAAAAAAGTCCGCCTTCAAAAATCTGTTTTGGAAAATGTACAGTATTGCGCTTCCCGCTGTTCAAAATAAATGTTCTTGTTGTTCTGTCACGGAACCCAGAGTCATTATATCCACATATTAACTTCATTTCCGAGTAATGTTTTTACTGAATCTCTTAAAGATTTAAGAGTTTAATTAATAAAGGTCCCTCTGCTTTATTCTCTGCTTTTTCAAATGCGACATTTCTGTTTTCCAGGACTTTGCCAGATTAACAAAAGGGTGAACTTTATGGTGAAAGGATTTGATTTAGTTAAACTTAACTAACTGTTGTCGATTTCTCTGAGAATATATCCATTTTTATTAGTTGTACAAAATTTGTCTCAATAAAATAATGGTGGCAACTAAGAGTTCTCTTATAATTCAAGGATTTTTTTATTATGAAAAAATGCGGAAAATCATTTATTTCAAATATTTATTTCAAATATAAAATTCATTACATTCCTTTTTAGAAAGTAACGTTACTATTAGTGTGTGCAAATTACTTGCCATTTAGGTGGAAATATTCCTTCCCATTTTTTTTATTTTATTCATTATTTTATTTATTTATTAATTATTTTATTTATCTATTTATTCACTTATTTTTTTATTGACCTTAAATCTTTGACAAAACAATCTTCGAAAATTTCAATATTCTTCTTTCGTCTTGAAATTACAGGTTGTAAGTCTGATATAACTTTCTTCTCGGAAATTATGAGGAATTGTCACACGATCAGAGAAAATATTCTTCCTCCTTTTCATGAAAACAAAGTTGTCCGATAGTCTTGTGGGGGTGGGGGAATTATACAGACAAACTGTTTTTAAGAAAATATTTATGAAAATAATTACGATAAGGACGACGTTATTCATGACAATTTGTCAGGAAAGAAACCGTGATTCAATAATTTGGATGGGATTAATGACGGACTTGCGTTCCTGAATTGCAGATAAGCGAAACATTAACCACAATAACCGTAATGCAGTTAGGGAATAAGTAGAGACAACTGGCTCATCAGACACACTAATAAGTTCTCTTATGAGATCGTTATGATTTAACAACCATTTCATTAAGAAGATATCTTAAATTTTCTCGTGCAGTAGTGCTGCAATCCAGCCAGGTCCTAGCCAAATATTTTAAATAAAGGACTGTGAATGTTTGTTTCAAGAAATCATATAATTGAAAAAGAAACCCACAATTTCAATTTGTAACTTGTTTACTTCTAAGTATTTACATTTAGTTTTACTCCACACTCGAGTACTTTCAGGCCCTTCTGTGGCCCATTCTCAAGAGATGTTTGGGATGTTAGCCTGGGTCAAGGCCCAGCAGTCTTCTGGAACTACTTCTCGTTGTGCTGTCATTTATGCGATGGCTGTTCTGGTTTTCTTGAGAGTTGCCAATCCCCTCTTGTCGCTCTGATATCCTGAGCTGATGGTCAATGGGATTCACCCTTGTGGTAAGGGTGTGGTCACCGAAAGTCTGTTGGGCAGGAAACCTAATCTCCAGGTCAGCAGGGTCAATCTTAGCTTCTTTTAATATCAAAGCTCGGCTTATGGGATCTTCTGAGGTAAAACCTTTGTTTCCTTCAATTACTTTGTAAACATCTCCCTCAAACGTGAAATAAGTTTGAGGGACATGTTTACAAACAGAAATATGGAGTAGCTATGGGGTCCTCATTATCACCTATACTCGCTAACATCTATATGGAATATTTCGAAACTAATCTAGTTCCTAATGTGAATGTCCCTAACTTAAAACTGCAAGGATGGTGGAGATACGTGGATGATATTTTTGCTCTTCTGCAAGGGGATGGAAATAAATAGAACTTTTCTAGATGAGCTCAATAAGTTTGATAACAATATCCAGTTCACTTTAGAGAAAAGTAACAATAATAAACTGCCCTTTTTAGACATACACATAGAAAGAAAAGAAATAGGATATGAATTCAGCACATATAGAAAGCCCACACATACAAACTCATATATTAATTTCTTCTCTTTTCATAGTCATGATATAAAAATAGGGGTTCTAACAGGCTTATTTCTTAGGGCAATGAGAACGTGTGACCCTTGCAAGATAGAGCAAGAAATCAAATTACATCGATAAAAGCTTCGATGCATTAGCATACCCGGAATGGTTCAGAAAAAAGGGCACTCAACAAAGCTAGAAAAATATTTTACAGAGCGAATGTAGAGAGTACATGGAATAAAGAAAACAAGAAAATAGTTGCCCTCCCTTTTATGCCTAAAATGAAACAAATCACTTCAAAAATGAAAGAAAGTCAATATAAATTTGTATATACCTTTGATAATACCTTAAAAACAAAGTATGTAAAAATTAAATTGGAATTGAAGGAGAAGACAGTAATACAGATGATGTAGCGGGGGTATATAATCAATTGCAATAATTGTGGAGACAGATATGTGGGGGAATCAGGTAGGGGAATAAGGACTGAGTCCAAGAACATAGAAGGGCAGTACAGCTTAACTCTCAGGGGAGTGCTATAGCTAGACATTGTTGGGAAAATGACCATAGGATGGATTTCAAAAACAGTAGGCTTATATACAAAAGCAACAAAATTAGTCACAGGAGGGTAGTAGAAGGTGCACTTATCAGAGAGATTAAAGTAATTGAAGGAAACAAAGGTTTTACCTCAGAAGATCCCATAAGCCGAGCTTTGATATTAAAAGAAGCTAAGATTGACCCTGCTGACCTGGAGATTAGGTTTCCTGCCCAACAGACTTTCGGTGACCACACCCTTACCACAAGGGTGAATCCCATTGACCATCAGCTCAGGATATCAGAGCGACAAGAGGGGATTGGCAACTCTCAAGAAAACCAGAACAGCCATCGCATAAATGACAGCACAACGAGAAGAAGTTCCAGAAGACTGCTGGGCCTTGGACCAAGGCTAACATCCCAACATCTCTTGAGATATGGGCCACAGAAGGGCCGTGAAAGTACTCGAGTGTGGAGTAAAACTAAACAAATGTAAATACTTAGAAGTAAACAAGTTACTCAAATTGAATTTGTGGGTTTCTTTTTCAATCTTCAGAAGAAAACTGAAAGAAGTTTTTGTTTGGTAAATCATATAATCTTCGAAAGCTAAGCAAACTGTTGTTGAGAGATTCGGGTCCATCATATTATACTAAGCCTAAATTTGATCAATTTTAGCTATTTTCAAAGGCACTAAATGAATATGGCCACTATCCTGAGACCGGAGAAATATTTATGAAACATGACTTTTTATACAGATGGACACTTTCTTGTAGATTGAATAAATGTAATTGATTTTGGCTAAATAGTACCCAGTGTTCAGAGAGATTTCAACCTCAAGAATTCCTAAAAAAAAAAAAAAAAAAAAAAAAAAAACACATGGCATACCTATATATATATATATATTATATATATATATATATATATAAATATATATATATATATATATATGTATATATATATGTGTGTAGATATATATATATATACGTTGACCTCGGAATTAATATATTTTCACATATGTTCACCAAAGGGGAATTCGTCGACCCATGGGCTCGAACCTCGGAACCAAAAATTCAGGACATACAGTGACGCTCTTTACTGTGGGTAAATGAAGATTAGGTACTGTGGACTTAGGAGTTTCTGGATAACTAGTCTTTGAACTATAGAACAAAGACTAACCAGGTTTTTGGAATCACCCAGGGAGAAAATATAAATAAGGGCGTAGTTATTCAGATCTTTACTCATTTCTCTGTTCTTGTGGAGTATTATATGGTTACTGAAAGTGATTAAGTAGGAAACCCTACGTAGACCTATTCTGGCTTCTTACAACACACCTACTAAGGGATTTAGAGCTGATGGAAGGAACGCAGTTTTTCGGCAATGACTTTTTATCAAAGCATCGGATAAAGATGAAAGTTGGCAAGTGCATATTTTATAACCCTACCTAATTTTTGCAAGTATTATTTATTACCTAAGTTCGACGGTTTTGGCATTTATATAGTAAAATGAAGTTGCCGATGCCGGAACCGAGAACATCAAAAGAAAAGGATTCTAAAATCATTCGTGACGTAAACCTAATATGGCGTCATGAGGCTCCGCCCATCTACCAGGTAAGCGTTAAGTCATTAAGAGTAACAGGTGAATACTATGCTTACGCAGCCTACTATGCATGGCATTGTGCTTTTCGTAAACAATTACTGTGCATCGTCATATGTATTTCATTAACTCTTTTATTTAAGAAAATGAGGTTAAGTTGCTTTTACCCACCCAACCATCTGCAAAAGTGGTCATGTGTATCGGTGACGTTGGTATAGGGTATACTCTACTATACCTTATCAAGTGGTTGTTTCACTTATGGTTAAATGTCATTTTACTTATCCTGGTCAATACAAAATCTTTTTAGGCAAATTAAGATACTGTCTGATGATATATAAAGTTACAAAATAATCATGTTTTAATTTATAGGTAAGGGAGTGGCTCTGCATCAAAGATACGTCGTGAAGCACCACCTGTTCGAAACGGTCTAAGGCAAGAAGTTGATCTTTTTTCTGAGAGTAAACGGCTTAATTAAGAACATCTGTCAATTCAGTGTTCCACTAAGAATTAGGGCAATGAAACACTCAGTGCTTTATTAGCATGGAAATCCATATGTCGGTTTAAATTTGGTTTACGAAAAACACTATTTCATGCCCTCTGGTATAATAGCCTTCAACAAGTTCGAGAATGGCCAGCAGGATATGGAAATGTCCCCGTGGTTGCAAGACTGCATTTGTGTGACAGCTTGTCACTTTGTATACAAGAGCGAGAAAACCCGTGAATAGATAATTATTTCTATCGTGGGAAATGGCTACTTGGCAACAGTCATCTCTTGCCGCAGCAAAAGGAAGCCCATAGTGTCGAAACCTGAGGTAAAACAAACCGGATTGTCTTTTTACATTCCCACCCTGAATAGATGTAGATCTAAGAAATGAGCTATAGACTGGTTCATTATGTGGATGAGTTACATACATTGAATTATTTGTCAAGTAGAAACAATACGAATATCAAGAAAATGGAAGAATTCCAAGCAAACGAGTCCCAACAGGAACTGTGGAGCTGTGATGAAACCTCTACAGGGTGGAGCCTCATGAAATCATAGGTTAACGTAACTATCGCGTTCAAAACCCTTACCTGCTATTTTGATGGCTCTGGCATAGGAAACTCACTTTTACTCTAAGAACCAAAACTATTGAACTTAGGTATATTTGTTTCTAGTGCAACTGCTTTGAGGTTTTCCTCCTGTTGCACCTTTCAGACCTTTTTACTCCATGAAATCCTGATCGGAAAGACAGCTGGGCATTGGGAGGAGTCCAACACAGACACAAAGAACTCGAAAAGAAGTGAGGGCAAAGGTCTGTAATTTTGCAAGGCTTCAGAAGGTGTAGGTTAACTTAGTTTTTGGGTTAAATAGTTGAATTTAATATTGATAATTAATTATAAAAAATAACGCTATAACGAAGGTGTTTAAGGTTATGTGAGCCCCGTTAATCTTACAAAAATTTCATGAATGTCTTTATTTCTACTTATAAAGATTGGTTATAAAACATCTCATGTCAGTTCGTGAAAAGTCATCTTGATATCATTGACGCTAATGGTACTGCGACATTAGTAAGTGATATTTTCTTCTTGATTTTGTCAATCAGTGTCAAGTCTGGTCTATTGGCACATATCACCTATCTGATCTGTTCTGATACCATAGTCCCAGAGGACCTTTGCCTGATCATTTTCCATCACTACCTCAGTTGGTGTTCGTGCCGCTTACTGTAAGCTGCCTGGCATTTCCTGCACAGGCTCTAGTGGAGGGCTTTTGCTACTGAATCATGCCCACCTCACCCCGCCCCCAACCTTATTTATTTATTTATTTTATTTTTTATTTTTTTTTTTTGCAAGCGCCGGACATTTGCTAGCTAATGTGGTTTATGGTCTCGTCTTTCATATTGTATCTCCCGCATATGGGCGAGTTGTCATTTCCATCTATCGTTCTTTGAACATAGCTGGTTCTTAGGGCCTCATCTTGCGCCACTGTTACCATTCCTTCTGTTTCCTTCTTGAGTTCACCCCTCTGTTGCCCATTGCCATGCTTCATTGCAGTTCTTCTGTTGTTTTCTTTGTCGTTTAAAACATTTTCATTTCATTCTTTTTCTTAAGCATCTGTCAGTGTTTTTCAATACATAAAAATGAATAGAAAAATCACCTTCGTTCAGGATATTTGTTTTCCTATAAAGTGTAAAATACTGATACTAGATATTTCCAGCTAAGATTTTTGTCTCCATCTGTCTCACATGTTTCAATAAACTTTTTCACCGAAAGTTACTTTATCTTTGCGTTTTCTTCTATCATGACTTTCTATTTCCTTTTCATTTTCCTCCTTCAGTGTCTTCATACATTTTGCCATCAAAATTATCCTCTCTCAACAGTTCCTACCCTTCCCCTTACTCGAGGTAACTGCTTTTACTCTTTCTGAAACGGGACATTGGATACAAACTTCATTTAAGTCTCTTCCAAAATTCTTTTGATATCCTCACACTGATCAAGGACGTGGAAGTAATATCAATTTGAGAATATTGATTTCACGAGACTTCCTGGGGTTTCTATTAAAGAGCCACACAGGCAATATACTTTGGGTAGACGTTTTCCCATTAAAAAGCTATTAGGAAAAAGAAAAAGTCAGTTTCCATAGTTTTGTCACCCAATTAGTCAAACTCTTATCCCCATAAATTTCCCAGGGTAACTTGCCTCAACTGATGGATTTCGAAATTTGTATAATTTCTATGTTGTAAAAATTAATGGTATTTTCTCTATGCGATGATGTTGACGAATAGGATATAGTGGATTAAAGATAATCTAATGTAAAAGGATGCTATATTCATCATAGTGGGGCAACGATTTTCACAGCATTTATCCCAGCAGCAAAAATAACGAAAAATACCAAGCGTCAGCTTCCTTTTTTTCTTATCACTAATGGGTCAAATATTCTCGACAGAATATTTTAAACTATTTATTGCCTCGATTACTGAAAATCTGTCTGCAGCAGACAGATCCCAATAGCATAATATTCCTATAACCAGATGCAAGGAATCATAATCTCTGGTCTACTGACTAGCATTACACACACACATACGTGCGCTCACACACGCACGCACATTATATATATATATATATATATATATATATATATATATATATATATATATATATATATATATATATATGCGTGTGTGTGTGTATTTGTGTGGGTCTCTTACGTTCCTGTGGGCCATGCAAAACCAAACACACTGGTTTTGAATCAACACAGTACACTGTATCTATTCTAGCATAACTTACACAAGGGCCCAAGTGAAAAAGAAGTAAAATCTACAGTAACAGCAAGTTAGCGACTGAGGGGGAAACCGGCAGGGGGCAGCAACCAGATCCACGTCCTGCCCATTTCTTCAGCCAAACTCTAGTACCACACAAGCGTACGCCTTGGGCATTTCTCTCAGTTCCCCTCAAGTCCTCGCATACCCCCGATATCTTTCCTCCTGGATGTGACTGAGTCCGGCACTCTCTTTAGGCCTAACGACCAATCAGTGCCAGAATTGGTGACGCAAAACACTAACGAATTTTTGGGGGGTCACTGGGAGGGATGACTCTCTCCTTACCCTGAGAGAAGATGACCGTTGACATGGGACTCGTATTGTCTCTTGAAGATTTCATGGCTTCGGGGGAGGGGCCCTGACAAGTCTTCAAGACTGGCTCATCACCCCCTACCCAAGACCCTTTGCATCCCTGCAAAGCTGCAATCCGTGCCTTGTCCTACCCCGAGTCTCGTCCCTCAAGGTACTGATCTTTAAGGAGGCCAGTTGACGTGTGTACAAGCCAAAAGTTATAAGTGAATTAAACAAGTCTTACAACAACACAAGATTTTCAACAATAACCATAAAAATCTAAACAATCGACACTCACTCTTCCCTGGAAACAATACCTTGGCAAACATGACACATGGCATCTAGTTTTAATCATATTGCATCTTGCATATGTACTAATGGTTTCAAAACTTGGACAAAAAAAAGTAATAATTTAGAAATTTAAACACTCAGCATACCATAAAAGCAATGGAATTTTTTCAACAAGAACTAAAACCAAAAAGATAAATTTCGGAAAACGATTCACTTTAAGACAGCCAAAATAAAATAACTGACAGAAAATCATAATCATACATGAAAAAAATTCATCACCTGTGAGAATGTAACGTAAAAAAAAAAGAGAGAGAGAGAGAGAGAATGTAACGTAAAATAAAAAAAAAAAAACATTAGTGGACATCACAAATTATAAAGAAAAGATGGCATCCAGGTTGTGACAATTTTTTAAAAATATATTTATAATAAAACATAGACCAAAAAAAATGCCATATATAATCTACAAAGCCACAATACAAAAATTAAAACACAAGAATATGATACATAGGCAATAACATTTACACTCAAAATTATTGGAAAATTAAAAAACAAAACATAAAACAAAACTCTTGGTATGATTCTGATTCCTAGGCAAAGACGTGGGTTGGCATTTACAGACTCTGATCACTGACCCATTTCATTCACTTTGCAATGGCATTCACTTATGACATGCACTCAAGAGCTCGGTCTTGTGCTCTCAGTTTGGCACCCACCTGCGCTCATGCACATTCCACTGGCTCTTCTCCCAGATACCCGGCCAACCCCGGAAAGGGGGTACTTGTTTATTGGTGTGAAACACTAAGCTGTCCTCGAACACCGAATGCAGATATACTGGCTAATGACAGAGGAGCGTTTGATCTCCTTTCCACGAGATGGTCCTGTATATGACGGTTCGAGCTTGTGTTTTGGTAGTTGCATTCTCTTTAGATAGATTCTATCCTCTACCTGGATTGAGGAATCATTAGCTCAGAACCGTTTATCATACCGTGTTTGATACTTTTCGTTTGCCCTCAACAGCAGACGTTATGTCAGGTCATGTTATAAAACCAAACCCAGTACTGTTCCACCGTGTAAAGTGGCATCTGTTGAGGGTCCAAGACCACCAAATACGGCAGTCTGATAGCTTGTTCGCACATCAGGAAGAAGGATGTGTCCCTAATCGAGATGTTATGAGCGGCATTGATAGTCATCTCGGCCGTCTGCAACAGAGACGGCCAGGATGTCGGGTTATCCGCGATGAGATATTTTAAGATGCTGACTATCTCTCTGCTGTGTGACTCAACTAGCCCATTTGTGGATGGATGTTAAGCTGTGATGATGAGAGCCATAAATTCGCGAGTTATCTCATTTACGCACTCACAGCCGTTGTCCGAGACTAGTATTCTAAGACACCTGAACCGGTTTACAAGGGAATGCAATGCTCTAGCCACTTCTATTGCCGACTTGTCTTCCATTGCATATACGTGTGAAACGTGTGAATGCATCCACAAACACAAATATATCTAGGTTGTCCTTGCACTGTAGGTAGTGGTCCTACTGCATCCATATGCACTCTATCCCACTTAACTGCCACCATAGGCCACAATTGGGCCTTTAGAATCACGTCAGTGTTTTTTCATTGTATTACACATGTGACAATTTTTTACAAATCTAGTTATATCTCTATGCATGCCAACCCAAAAGAAGTGCTTGCAGGCCCCTCGAAGAGATTTTTCTATGCCTATATGTCCAGCATAGAGCTAACATGAATCACTTGTATGGCTTTCTCTACTAAAGCTCGAGAAAGGATGACTTGGCTCGGATATCACCGGCCCTTTTCTTATAATCTTCTTCAATGAAGAACACGTCTTTTGACAAAGGCACAAAACTCGAGAACTCATTGCTCTCAACTCGCACACAGGCCTTGATCTGGCTAATCCAGGCTTCAGACCCCTGACTTTCAACCAACTCTCGCAGACTCCAGGAACACTTAGTGACTGGCACCATTACAGCATCGAAGGGATGTCTGTTGGTCCATACTGCGAGTGGTCATGTGATCACACTACAAAGAACTGTACAGCAGCAGATCTCCCTCTCCAGATGAGTTTTGACTCACAGATTTCATGTGGTGGCCACATGGATGCAGTTCCCATTATACTGAGAAGCGGGTTCGTGTGCAAGCACAAAGTGGCTCTCTATGGGATCAAAGGAGGGGGAGTAGAAGTGGCGATGCCTGTAGGAACAGGGCAATACCAACAGATTCTCATTCTAGGAGAGCCGACGCGACGGTGTGTCAAAGTTGCCCGGGCCACCACAGGGGATACGGGAGGGGTGCCCACTATCCCTGAGGCATGGGAAGTAATCCCTCCCTCCCATCTTCACTCCCTTCCTCTCGTCCAGGCATGGAAGATAGAAGAAGGAACGATGGTATATTTTAATCCCCATAAAAAGTGGGCAGACTTCATGTTGCTAGGTGTCGCTACCATCGTTGATGGCAAGGCAAATGTACCTTTTATTAATGTGAGTATTAGTAGATTAGAATTAAGTAATGAGTCTCTTTGTAATTTAGAAGTGTGCTCCCTTGCAGAGGCCGATAACGCAGTAGCAGCCTTAACTACACAAGAGTCAAGATCGTGATGAACCTTGGCTTAGAAAATGATTGCAAACTGCTGTCATAGCAACGCCTTTGAATTACTGTAGTTGTATATGGAACATAGTGAGAGAATATCAAGAAGTGATAGCGACAGGAGAAGAGCCCCCCTGGAAGAATGAATAAGTTACCTTTTAAAATCGAGATGGGAGACCATCCCCTATTGTACTAAACCTTATAGAACTCCTTCATGTCATGAACAAGTAAGGGGGGAAATGATAAGGCAGTTGCAAGAGAAGGGTATTATTCAAGGAAGTGAGTCTCCCTGGGCTTCTCCAATCGTTTTAGTTAAGATATGGGATGGCTCTTTCAGGTTGTGTGTTGATTATAGATGATTGAATGCCATTACAAAAGATAATGCCTATTCATTGCCCTCGATTGAAGAGCTTAAAGTAAGGAGAGTAAATTTTTCACCATGCTGGACTTTAAGTCTGGCTACTAACAAATCCCCCTAGATTGAAAAAGAAACCCACAAAATCACTTTGTAACTTGTTTACTTCTAAGTATTTACATTTAGTTTTACTCCACACTCGAGTACTTTCAGGCCCTGTCTGTGGCCCATTCTCAAGAGATGTTTGGGATGTTAGCCTGGGTCAAGGCCCAGCAGTCTTCTGGAACTTCTTCTCGTTGAGCTGTCATTTATGTGATGGCTGTTCTGGTTTTCTTGAGAGTTGCCAATCCCCTCCTGTCGCTCTGATATCCTGAGCTGATGGTCAATGGGATTCACCCTTGTGGTAAGGGTGTGGTCACCAAAAGTCTGTTGGGCAGGAAACCTAATCTCCAGGTCAGCAGGGTCAATCTTAGCTTCTTTTAATATCAAAGCTCGGCTTATGGGATCTTCTGAAGTAAAACCTTTGTTTCCTTCAATTACTTTAATCTCTTAGAAGTAAACAAGTTACAAAGTGATTTTGTGGGTTTCTTTTTCAATCTTAAGAAGAAAACTGAAAGAAGTTTTTGTTTGGTTAAATCCCCCTATATTGTGAGAGTAAACAGAAAATGGCGTTTATAGTGAATAACCGGCTATATGAATTTAATTTCCTTCCCCTTATGTTAAAGAATGCTCCGGCTCATTTTTCACGAGTAATGATGTCAATTTTAGCTTTCATAATAGGCCTTGGAGTTTTTGTATATTTAGACGATATAATTGTAATTGGTGCTACTGCAGAGGAAGATAGAGCTAACTTGATAGAAGCTTAGAAGCATTAAGGTGCCATGGTATGAAAATAAATTTAGAGATGTAAATTTTTCCAGGCCTAAGTAGAGTTTTTGGAGCACCTAGTAACATCTGAAGGCCTTAAGCCTTGTGCCTATAAAGTTGTAGCAATGAAAGAATTTCCATGACCAAACCTTGCGAAGGAAGTAGCCAGCTTCCTCGGACTCATGGGTTATCATTGGAAGTTCATTAGGAACTTAGGAAAGATAGCGAGGCCGTTAGATGCATTGAGGAAGCAACCTGATTTCCAATTGGGGGAAAAAGAGGAAGATGCTTTTCAGAAATTAAATGATGCCCTGATGAGCGATGAACTCATGGCTTATCCGAGGATAGATTGACCTTTTTTTAGTAACTACCGATGCGAGTGATATTGCCTTAGGAGTAATCTCTCAGATTGACGATGAAGGTAATGAAAGACCAGTTTGTTTTGCATCACACACAATAAAAGGGGCAGAGAAAAATTATAGTACCTTCCATCGAGAGGTTTTGGTGGTGTTATGGTCGCTGAAGAGACACCACTATTTTTTATTGGGACAGAAAATAAAGATTTTGACAGATTACCAATTGTTAACATACCTGCTTAAGAATATTGAAATTACATATAGCCAGCTTGTTGGATCGAGCGAATTTTAGAGTATGATATCGTAAAGATCGGGCATATTCCTGTGAAAAGTAATAGGGTGGCACTAGTGCCAGCAACGTTGCGCTAAATCCAAACAATGACAGTAAATCAGATGTAAACACGACGCATAGGAAATGAGAATCTTGCAAGCACTCACAGGTGAGTGGGAGTTGGAGGGGCGGCAGTTGGTTGAATGCAGGTGGAACTCCGTCTAGGGGATTCCAGAAGAAATGCCCGCAGAATGAAAAAGTGGTTGATTTTTGTGGCTGGAGTGTGCGAGAGTTGGTTGAAAGTCAGGGGTCTGAAGCCTGGATTAGCCAGATGTAGGCCTGTGTGCGAGTTGAGAGCAATGAGTTCCCGAGTTTTGTGCATTTGTCAAAAGACGTGTCCTTCATTGAAGAAGATTATGAGAAAAGGGCCGGTGATATCCGAGCCAAGTCATCATTTCTCGAGCTTTAGTAGAGAAAGCCATACAAGTGATTCATGTTAGCTCTATGCTGGACATGTAGGCATAGAAAAATCTCTTCGAGGGGCCTGCAAGCACTTCTTTTGGGTTGGCATGCATAGAGATATAACTAGATTTGTAAAAAAAACTGTCACGTGTGTAACACAATGAAAAAGCACTGACATGTGATTCTAAAGGCCCAATTGTGGCCTGTGGTGCCAGTTAAGTGGGATAGAGTGCATATGGATGCGGTAGGACCACTACCTACAGTGCAAGGACCACCTAGATATATTTGTTTGTCGATGCGTTCACACATTTCACACGTGTACGAGATGGAAGACAAGTCGGCAAAAGAAGTGGCTAGAGCATTGCATTCCCTTGAAAACCGGTAGTGCGTAAATGAGATAATTCGCGAATTGGCTACATGCGACAAGAGCACTAAACAGTTCCCATTGTCGAGGAGGGTTGATGCCGACTCCAAAACAACGAATACCTGAACGCCACAGGGATTTGTAGGTGAGAGGCGGCGTTAACTTATGTCTCTCGTGGTAGCTGAGTAGTTACAGAAACGTCACTGTATGTCCTGATTTCTGGGTGCCTAGGTTCGCGCCCGGGCGCCAACGAAATTATTATCAACTAAAAATCCCGTTTCAGTTAACATATATAAAAATATATTAATTCTGAGATAGAGCGAATTAGATATTAAAGGACATTTGCAGCTTAATGCATATATATATATATATATATATATATATATATATATATATATATATATATGTGTGTGTGTGTGTGTGTGTGTGTGTGTATGTATGTATATTATTATATGTATGTATGTGTTTTGAACTATTTATGTACGGACTCCTATGGTATTTTGAGTGACTCATTCGTTTTGAGTTAAGAGTCCGGATAGATTACTTACCATTTCCGTTCAGAATTATTTTGAGACTAACAACAGGATAGAGAGAGAGAGAGAGAGAGAGAGAGAGAGGAGAGAGAGAGAGAGAGAATTATAATCCTTAATCATGCATTTTAATTACTAATCTCTCTTTTTACATCATGCCTTTTTAATATATCTATCATTCTTTCCTCTTTTGTCTTTCTTGCAAAGTTTTGAACGAGACGATAAAGTACCGCTGAACCGTTTCAAAGTTTCACTTTCCTCGTCAAGCGTCAGGCACAAGTTCCGTCCTAACTTTCAACAAACAACAAACTACCGAGTTCGGGCGAAGCTCCGGACCAAACACAGGAATTGTAATTTCTCCAATATCCCAGTCTCATTTGTACTATATATATATATATATATATATATATATATATATATATATATATATATATATATATATATATATATATATATATATATATATATATATATATAAGCGAATACCACGGGAAATGATAGACAGGAATCCAAGCGCTTTCGTCTTTTTATTCAGACATCGTCAAGGAGCTACTGGTTTCGGGTGTCCTCAGAATACTAGTCTCGGACAACGGCTGTGAGTGCGTAAATGAGATAATTCGCGAATTGGCTACATGAGTAGCTCCTGACGATGTCTGAATAAAGGACGAAAGCGCTTGGATTCCTGTCTATCATTTCCCGTGGTATTCGCTTATTTATGAAGTCCCACGTGCATCTACTGTGATTTTTTAAGCATATATATATATATATATATATATATATATATTATATTATATATATATATATATATATATATATATATATTGAATACTGGGGGTGGGGTTCTTCCCCCCATGTTATATATACTATTATATAATATATATATATATATATATATAATATATATATATATATATATATACATTCACAAACATTCAAGCAACAAATAATATCTAATATCTAATTCACTATTCCTTGGGAGTAGCGATAATGCTGAAGAATAACGGATTCGAGTGTGATTCCATAAATGGAAATCAGTCAGTATATTCCACTTCCAGCAGATGCTCTGCTTTTGGAAGAATGACGGGCCAATGTCTGTCTACAAACCTTGTCCTCATCACAGAATGCAAATGGATACTTTCTCCTTCATTTCAACAAACATGAAACTGACAATCTGGAAATGCTGACGGCTGCAATCAGGTCTCGGGGGATCTCCATGGCAGACGAGTTACGTAGTTTGTTGAAAGACTGAGATACGAGAACCCTAGTTTTATTTTATTCGGCTCTGGCGAATATCAAGTACAGTATTATTCAGGATTTTGGTTGTTTAACTTTAGAAACCTCTAAACACACACACAAAAGAAAAGATGGCTTATGGAGTGTCGTTTCATAATTGCCAAAAACTATTGTCAACAACAACCGCCGTTAAGGTATTATGCTCTTTATTTACCTCTGAGGTCTTTAGAGACTGAATTTCTCTTTTCATTACCCTTCTATCTGCCTACATCCCCCAACCCCTTTACCCCCCACCTGGCCCCCCCCCATCTCTCTTTCTCTCTCTCTCTCTCTCTCTCTCTCTCTCTCTCTCTCTCTCTCTCACCTATGAAGACGATGTATCGCAAAAGAATTAGTTAATGATCAGTTGAAAGTGAATGACACATTAACCAATACACGAAATCTTTTCTGTTATTTACCTTTGGCAAACAAAGATCTGTTATCACTGGCAGGAGAACTGAGGGAAATTTTTTTACTTATGAAACCAGTGTTCATCCTGTACATGATACCGAAAATATATTGCTGGAATCCGACTTTGACCCTTGCAGTCCAAAGCAGAGCTCAGTCCAAGAATTTCGGTCCACGTATTCGCACTTTTAAGTTGCACGAGTCATTCTTAACCTTTCTTTCACTTTGCCCAAACTCTGCGCTTGCTGCACTGGGCGGCTGTGTGGTCTAACGTGCTCCCCTTCAAATATGATAGAGTTGCGGTAAGCATCTGATTTATCTTAAAAATCAAATTTGGTTACTCTCACTGTGTTGTAACCATGTAACTTTGCTTTCAAACTTCTTGCGTGTTTCCTTGCTTGCGGGCAAACACATGCGCTCTGAACAGGTACTGATTTTATGCATTTCGTACAGAAGCTAATTGGAGAGAAAATAATGTTTAATAGATAATCTCAATGAAGTCTTACTTTCAAATTTTGGAGGACATTACTGATGTCATCAACTAATCATTGGGTATATTTTATGAAGTTTAGGCTGTCTAGCCAAGCTCTGAGGCAGTCTAGTCTAGGCCATTCAGTTCTCAAGATAGTGCAGAGAGGTAGCGGGAGTGGCCGGACAGGTAGAATAAGAGATCGGGAAAAATATAAGATAAAATGCGATGATCCAAAGGTGGAACTGGACGGTAACCCCATCATTTGTAATAGGTTGAAGTTAAGAGGAGTTTGGGCAGCAAGGACTGTAAAAAGAAAGCAAGAATGAAGGTAAAGCAATGGCAATTTCCATCTTTTCATGTTGACTCTTCAATAAGTATTCTGGTGATTGCTGTTAAATATCTTAACTTTGTTTTATACGACCGCAGCATATGAGTATGATAGCCTCAGTTGAATGTAGAGCAGCTGCCTCATTTTGTTATAATTATTTTTTTTTTTAATTGCGAAATTTGTAGTCTATAGGAACCCCTGTAATATTGACTCAATATGCACCCGGAAAGTGAAGTTCTAAGGTTAATCCAAATATGTTAGAGGTTAATTTCCTTAATGAGTTGTAGCGGAGATTATGTCCTACACGTTTTTCTAATATCGAGGAGATGCCAAACTTATTTCAAATGGTCAGTTACTATAGAACGGCCGACTGTCTGTCTGTCTGTCGTCTGTCTGTCTGTCTGTCTGTCTGTCTGTCTGTCTGTCTGTCTGTCTGTCTGTCTGTCGTACATACGAACACTCAAACATACATTACAACATACATAAACATTTAGAGTTTGCTGGCGTCGATAAGTAGATATTTAGTCCTATCAAATTATGGGTGCCTTTCATCCAATACCTGTCAACACAATTCATAATATTAAAAGAAAGCCAGTCACACAGAGTAAACCAATATCTAACTAAACTACAAAATTCCAAATTGATAAGTAGTGATACACGAAGAAAAAAGGCGGAAACAGAAAAAAAATCAATGA
>NC_087214.1:55429991-55479991 GCF_015104395.2 Macrobrachium nipponense | reverse complement strand
TAAGCGCAGTCAATGTTCGTCAGTTTCATGGGCTCTTGTTCAAATGCCTTAGAAACTGGCTGCAACCAGTTACATGGGCATTGACGAAGTGTGCATTCATATGTACGTGTGCGCTTCATTCCATTGATAATGCATCCTTAGCCAAGTCTATGGGAAGACTTGCAGAGAGATCCGTGGGAGAAAGGCAGAGCCAGGTAGGATGGCGAGTGCCAAAGTGTTTTTTCAAACTGTGAGTGATACCTATTCTGGCTTGGGAATGGGTTAAGTGTTGAATTACTTTAGCAAAAGGGGGGGGTGGCTTGTTGATTGCTTGTAAAATGTCATATTTCATTTAAGCTGTTAACTTTGTCTTTAAACTTACGTGTGCTAATGAGTGTGTCTCTCATGTCTGTGGAACAGACGATTCTGCAAGGGAGCTGAGTGTTCTAAGGGGGACGAAGAAGTCCCGTATGGGTGGAGAGATTGGTGTGACAAAAATTACTGATTAAGACATTTTTAAATATGGGGGGGGGGGTTAAACTGAGTTAGTTAGTCTGTGAGACTTAGTTTATATCTTTCCATTGTTAAAAAAAACGTTATTTTTTTTATAACTTTGACTCTCATTTGATTACCTGTCAGAATGGAGAGAGAGAGAGAGGTTGTCGAGAGAGAGAGAGAGAGAGGGGTGTCGAGAGAGAGAGAGAGAGATGAGAGAGAGAGACGAGAGAGAGAGAGAGAGAAGAGATTGTGTGTATCAGTTTGCCTAGCGCTCGGGGTTCCACATTTACCAAATAAATACGAGATTCTTATCTCGTTACATATATATATATATATATATATATATATATATATATATTATATATATATATATACTATATATATGACTGGTAAAAATGTTCTGTAACAACAGAATTATCCATCTAATAAAAGGAGCCCATAAAAAGCACAAAATGTAGAGAGAAAAAGTACTATATTTCAGAGACTGCTGTCTTTCTTCTTCAGGTATATGAGTGAGAAAACTGCCGGTACAAGAGTCAAATGATGGAATCGGCCTTAATAAAAGAGAAGCAGGTAATGAACATCTCAAAAGGCGGGTGGATCTCAGATGTCGTCGACGAAGTTTTCATTCAACCAACGCTTAAGAAGATTAAAGGAAGATTATCAGCGGGGGTGACCTAAATTGGCTTACTTGTGGACGGATCTCTTGGTATAAATACCACCTTTTCTGTAAACTTTTCTCACTCATATACCTGAAGAGAGAGGACAGCAGTCTCTGAAATATAGTACTTTTCTCTCTACCTCTTGGTGTTTTTTATGGGCTCCTTTTATTAGAATTATATAATATATAGTGGTATAATATATTATATATATATATATATATATATATATATAAATATATATATATACAGGCGGTCCCCGAGTTACGACGGGAGTTCGTTCCTTGAGGACGCGACGTAAGCCGAAAATCGTCGTAAGCGGCCGGGGAACATCGTCAAAAAATCGTAAGAAAACCTTACTTTTAATGCTTTTAATGCATTGAAAACTATGTACACTGCATTCTTATGGCATTTTTCATAAAAAACCTTCAAATATTGATTATTTTGCATTTTCGGTGTCATATTTCACCTCCCAGATGAGGCGTTGTAGGCGTCGTAACCGGGAGGGAACATACATCGTAACCCTGGAATAACGTCTATTGACAAGCGTCGTAACCCTCGGAACGTCAGTAAGCCGACACTGTCGTAACCTGGGGACTGCCTGTATATATATATATATATATATATATATATATATATATATACATATATATATATATATATATGCTTGTGCGTATACTTGTATAAATTTTATGTTATTCTATCTTCAGTTGACTAGTAAAATTAACTACTACCTTGCGATTTGTTGAATTTCCGACTTTACTATTCCTTTTTTCTACATACCTGAACCTTCATCACAGGTAATAAACGACTTGAATACTCTAAAGGCAACAGTGACCCCTTCCCCCGAAAACAACTTACCAGTATTGTTAGAAATCAGACTAAGTTCATCAAAAACAAGTGTGAGGTAATCTTGTAAGTAATTAAATTAATTAAAGGGCATCACTCCATCAACAACTTTAAAGTCCAAGTATTTCCCTGATTTCAGAAGTCTAAGTACTGCCCTGGTTCCAACTCCACTTCCAAGTAAATTGAAGGAAAACAGCTCAATTACCACTCTATGCTTTCTACCTAAGCAAATCATAATTATACTGGTGAACACTTATAAAAAAAATTTTAAAAACAAAAATTTTATTATCAAACTCAAAATTTATAAGTGAAATTCACAATATCAGGGAAAATGTACTGTCACTTGAAAAACAAGGACAAAGTTTAAGTAATTCTTGAATTAGTTAAGTAAAATTAGAATCAAAATTAATTTATCACAAAAATTCAAGAAAATTAATTCAATCAAAATTCAAAAGTGTTAGGTAATAATTAAAAAAATTTTGGAAATTAATTTACTATTAATTATTGAAAACAACTAAGTTAATCAAATTGTGTGAATGGAAATGAAAACACAGAAAAATGTTGGTTAAAATACTAAAAAGGTGTAAAAAGCACTAATCACCCAGAATATAAAATAAAAACACCACACTTCAACAAGAAAATGAATAAATGCACAAAAAAATCACTTCAACAATAAGAAAATGGATAAATGCATCAAAAAAATCATCCCTTCAAAAATAGAAAAAATGGATAAATGCACAAAAAAATCACTTCAATAAGAAAAATGGATAAACGCACAAAAAAAAAAAAACAAAAAAACACTTCAATAAGAAAAAAATTAAGGATAAATGCACAAAAAATCACTCAAATGAAAACAAACCACAAAAACACAAAAATTTGCAATGTGTAAAAATTTAAGCTTGTTTCATGAAACCCACTGTAACTATTAGTTGCAACAATCAATAAATATTCATAACATTACTTGGTACCAATTGTCTTTCTGCTGCAGCTTGTTTCACAGTTTTCACCACACAATTCACAAGATTTAAAAAAAGAGAAGGTGCCGTTACACACTTGTACAATGTTTGTTCAGATTCCACAAAAAGCACTAAATAATACTAAATAACTCCATGAATTCCGAAATCTAAAAAGTTACGAGTGACCAATGTGTAAGAATAAATCTTTACGTTACGTTGATATGAAATCAAAAGTGATGTGGGAGAAAAAGAGAGAGAGAGGAGAGAGATGTCTGAATGCCAGGGATTCAAAGTCTGTAATGAATGCTTTCTTTTCGAACGGAAGCTGAAAACAGTGGATTTCACACAAAACGTTTTGGGCATGCGAAAGATGATGCAATCTTTCTAGAAGCTTCTAATATGACGTAACTTTACAGAAAAATCATGAAATCTGCACGTGGTTTCAGCAAAGATGTACACGTAAGAAACCAGTCATGTACTTAGTATGCTCAACAAAGAAACGTACTCGATCAAAACAGAAGTCCCTTATCAGACGTGATGACAGGTTAGGAAAACAAATCGGAGATCTCGAGTTCCTCTAATCAAACGTGTTGATGGGTTTCCAAAACAATTTCTATTTGGGAACGGACAAAGTTAATCTATCTCTTTTTACATTCTACGTTATATACTCATTTAAATAATGTTATGCGAAATCTGAACATACATTTTTAGGCATCCTATAACTCTAAGCTAAATAAGAAATCTGAAAATGTTGCAAAACTCTTTTCTAACATTTTATACAATCAGAGAGAAGATATATGCATTCTGAAAGTAGCAGAAATTCCTGTATGAGATCGATCACCTGTTTCAGTAACCTTAGTCCTACGAACATAACATCTTATGTGCTCAACTATATTAGGAGAAAAACTGTGACAGCTCTCTCTCTCTCTCTCTCTTCGATTACCTATCCAGAAACTGAGCAGACACAACGATGCTTGACTACACTGTGTGAACGTCGAAGGTGTAGTTACAAAAGTACTTACTACAACAAACATCCTCGATATTAGGAAACAGAATCAACTCGTCCGTAAAATAGCCTTTTTCATCACCAGCTTAAAATCCATTGAGAAACGAAGATTTATTAAGTCCTGACAGTTTTCAGTCTCTGTTGTCTCATAGAAACTTCCCTAAGTTACTTGCGAGCATCATCAGGAATTCTCGTTGTGAGAAGATTTGACAAAGAGTGGATCTTACTTATGAACTTACTTAGAAAAGTGCCTCCCCTCTGAGGAATTTGAAAAAAACTTAGTTTATTTACATCACTCGTGATCTTGTTGCACATTCTAGGAAACAATGACCATAACTGGTATTAAAGTTTATAACGACGCCCCAACACTCTCTCTCTCCTCTCTCTCTCTCTCTCTCTCCTCTCTCTCTCGCTCTCTCTCCTATTTATAGGTTAATTAATTAGAGGAACATTCTCGAAGACTGATTAATTATTAAGGCAGGTATATTCCAAGAAGTATTAGACCATTTTAATTAAAAGCTTCTCTCCCGGTGAAGAGTAAAAAAAAATATAATAGTGAGATATTTGGAAAAAAACTGACATTAATTCCGGCATGCTATATGAAGGCCAAGGGAAAGAAAAAAAAACAGAAATATATTTAAGAACACATTTATCATGTATGAGTTCAAACGCATACCAGTGATATTTTCAGTCTCTCTCTAAATCTATTACTTTAACATCATTATTGATCATTAACATAAGTTTATTCGAATTAATATTACGTACCGAAGTTCATCTGCACCCTCTAGTATACCTCTAAGTGCCACCTTCAGAATTTCAGATTTCTACATAAAATTGTTTTCAGTTTATTAGAGGCTCTTTATAACTTCATAATACACAAGGCACCGCGAGTACTGATAAGAATTTCAGATAAGTGTTTTGGGAAAAAAGGCAGACTCCAAAATGTTGGCAAAACACTGAACTTTGACATTTCAATGCCCAACTTAAAATAATTTCACAAAGAGAAATCATATATAACCAAATTAGAAAGGCGTAAAACCTGCATACAAGACATGTCAACTTTTCCGCCCATAAACCACAAAGGAATCTATCTAATGAATAACAAAGGACTTTTCCGAAGCGGTTATGGATAAAATGTCCAGACTCCTGACATCAGAGTCACTCAGGGCAAGTTAATATCCACGAGAGCTGCTGTGTCAGACGCTCTGTTAGATCATCCTGACGGGGTCATTGTATCTGCAGGAATCCAACGAGAGGACCTAAAATCTGGAATCACCACCTGGAAGGATGAGCGGAGCTTCTGGAAGGAGCCTGGAATGGGGAGCGAAAGAAGCAACAAAGCTGACGAGATGCAGCTTCTTCCTCGTTTCTGTTCTCAGGCCTCAGTTACTCCTTTGATTACAAGGCTGGATCTTGATTCCTCTGTGATTAGCCTCGTTAGGCTCTGAGAAGACTCCGGGTAGATAATTGATTAAATATCATCCTAAATAAAAAAAAAAAAAAAAAAAAAAAAAATCTAGGCAACGTATTCGTGGGTGACTAACAATTTTCATTAAAAAAAGAGCGAAAAAAAAAAGAAATTATGACCACAATACCTCTCGACTTTCCGATTTCTTCACATTGTTCGAAACATTTGTTGCTTCGAAGCCTAAGATCCAAGTGGAAGAATATGCAGTAATTCGAACCCACAATCGGAGTACCAGAACTGGATCCCATAATCAATTGTGGTGCAGGTGGGCAACGTATAAACCTACTTAATACTCTGGATACGGGTTCAAATTCATATTCTTCCATTATCGGATCTAGGCGTTGAGTGACAGGTAAGGTGGCATTGTGGTTATCATAACCAAAGAGGTTCTTTGCCGTCCATGAGGCAAAAGTACATGAAAATATTGGGGTGTCTTACATAAAAAAAAATATAACAAAAAATATTAATTAGCGCTGACTGTGAACATGGTTCATAAAGGAATCTACAGGTAGCAATTTGTGATCCTGCCACTGAGAGAACATTAAGGAACATTAATTGAGTCATTAAAAGAGATTTACAGCAGAGTGGTTAGTGATAAATGCTGTTCTTTTTGCAACAGTTTTTCGCTTTTTCTTTAACTCTGTTTCTGCATCGTATTGTCGTGTTTACTCTAGCAACTATTCAACAACTAGTCTGCCTTTTTATTATGAACCATCACTATCGTTACCTCAGAGAAGGTTGTGTTTTGGGATCCGTTATAAGTTATATACCAAGACTGGTCAGCAATTAACATTATTACCTCAGCTAAGGTTAGGCTTCGGGTTCTGGTCGTTGCGTTATACTACTGACAAGGTTTACGTAAACACTAATGACCGGGTTATGATGAAAACATCGATTGGGTGCAGATATAAAGATCATAAAGATTCCTCCATCTTCTTCGCAATAGGAACCACGGCGTGCCCTCATGGTTGTTCCCGAAGAGAAAACTTTGCTCCAAGTCATCCAAGTCCGCTTCTCTGTATCCGAGACATTTTCATGATGCATCGTCTTCCTACGGCTGTAAATGTCACTCTGTAGCTGCTGTACCCATACCAGAGGCCTGTGGCAAATTCATATATTATTAATTAAGTAGGGGACCGCTGTGATGACAATGATTCCCTTTGATGTTGAAATTGCAGTGGCCTTGAGGATGTTGCAGTCAATAATTGCATTTTCTTTTATATTCCCGCGATTTATAATGTAACAATAAACGAGTATGAACATTAACTACTGCTGCAACAACCATCACATATAAATCATAATCCACCTGGTGGTGAAAAAAAATTGTATATATATATATATATTAATATATATATATATATATATATATATATATATATTATGGCTGAATGTTCTCTCTCTCTCTCTCTCTCTCTCTCTCTCTCTCTCTCTCTCTCTCGCTCTCTCTCTCTCTCTCTACTCGATCAAGCCTCAGTATGACCCGAATGTTGTGTACCTAACTAAAAGTGGCATTTCCTAAAACCCGGATTCTTTATCATCGACTCTCTCTTCTATTATGCAAATAGGCATTCGGGGAGTTTGGAATGGGAATGTTTACTCTCTGCCGTTGGATTCTTCTGCAGTTGTAAACATCCGGTGCCGGAAGAGACCCAAACACACCACTCACTATATGACGTCATCAGGGAGGTCTCGGGGAAACACTGAAGTCGCGCGAGACTGTTCTGGAGGAGATAACAGGGACGATGGCATCTATTTAAAGAAGCCACTCAATTAGGGGTTTTAGAGACTGAACGAGCGCAATAATTGCTTCTTTTTTTCCAGACACAAATGTGTTGTTCACGGTGCCATGACAGATATTTTTTTTTTATTCACATAATTTTTACGTAAGATTTAAGCAACGCGGTGCTACATTACCTGCACAGGAATATACAGCACGCAAACCTACAGAGTTTACTCAAAATTACATAAAGAAGAGCACTACGATTATGAATTTTCACCAACCCTCTGGTAATAATAAAGGCTGGACTCTATCACTCAGTCAATAGGTATCAATATAAATATATGCCTGTTTATAAGCATCAATTATCAGACAATATGCAGGTAAGATACAAAGGAGATACAGACAGTTAAGCAAACTGTAAGGAAAACAGAACAACAAATGGAAAGATAGAATAATAAATATAAGAAAAGTTAAAAAGAAATTTTGATAAGGCTTTAAGTGTGCTAATAGAATAATCTCAAATGCTGTGAACTATAAGGTACAACGTACTTTCCAAAATAATGTCTGTAAATTTTAAATATTACATAAAGCGTCCTTTCACCTGTGATAAGTCTTACAAAAAATCCCATTTTTGGCACTTCGATAGCCCGGCATTTAAACGACACTGCCAAAGATTTTATTAGGATATTAGAAAGACATGAAAATAAGCAAAGACAGTGGTGCGTGTCCATATGTCACGTTACCCTACCACTAGGGTGGGCGAAAGTCTTGCCAATGAAACACTGCTATGAGAGTTGCGTTCAGGAGAGAGATTTACAGAAAGCTTGCCTAGATTTATCCCTCCGTTTTGACACTTCTTTTTACTCCAAAGCGGTGGCCATATAGGTTGGGTGCAGACTCGAGTTGAAGAAATAATTATATTTGAAAAAAGTTGAGTGAAATTTATTATTGAATCTGTTTTAAATTTTATCATGTGATTTAGGATATTTGAAACAGTCAATGTATTATAATTTTTTACGCTGATGGGAAATAACATATTGGTGAAAAAATCTCTAATCATGAGCACTTTGTTAGTTCTTGTCCTCTGAAAGGGAAAACTCCTTAACTAAAAAAAAATCAAATTAAGGAATCACTAACCCATCGCCAAACAACATATGGGGTGTGGTAGGGGGGTGTCAAGCTCTTCACTGAAATTCAAGTATAAGAGATTATTTAAAGGTTCGAGATTGTCAACAACTTTCAGATATGATGTCAAATGTTGTTACTCTTTCCTCGACTTGAAATTAATAGAGGTAATGAGGAGTCTTACAGATCCGATTAACAAAAATTACCACAGTTACAAATATATTAAGCATTGTTCTCTAAAGACCTCTAAGCAAATAAAACCTTTCTTGGTCGGCATATTATATGATTTTAAAACTCAAATATCAGCTAAAAAATGAAGAAATAAATAATAACCTAATCACCTGTAAACTTTTGCTAAACTCTTGTGCTGATACAACTTACGCTAGAAATGCTTAACTGAATAACTGAATGAACTTTAGGAAATGTCAGATTTGTGATTACACAAACATACGCACACGTAAGCACACACACAATATATATATTATATATATATATATATATATATATATATACAAATACATACATATATATATATATATATATGTATATATATATATATATATAATATATATATATATATATATATATATATATATATATATATACACACACACACACACACACACACACACACACACACACATATATATATATATATATATATATATATATATATATATATATATATATATATATATATATATATATATATATATAATATATATATATATATATATATATATATATATATATATATATATATATATATAGTAATAAATACATTATTTCAGATTACAGTATCTGTTAAATAAAAAACCCATGACCTGAGGTCATGGCATTAGGAGGGTCCTACGTGACCAAGGCAGATCTAGATTACGCTATGCGCTGTCTGCAGTAGCCTGGTTTAGCTCTGTATATTGTCAGCATTTTATATTAATGATAACTTTGCACAACAACTTCCATGGGAAGCGGTTGACCTGTTAACCTACGCCGGAAACTTGTAACTTCCTAGCCGGCGGACTACGTATGTTTTATTATGAATCGCTGAGATAGCTAATGTTCCGCTATCGACGTGATGCTTTAGAATGGCAGTTCCGTGCCAGCCTTCAAACATATCGGTCTCCCGACCGATCTGCATTTCTTAGTATGGAGTTACAGAATAAAGTTGTTATATCTGTTCAACTTATCTGTTTGAATCCTCTCCTTTAGTTAAGAAGAACCACTCTATTAAGATATCACAAGGAGATGGAAGGAACCAGAAATACTTACGAATGACAGTCGTAAGGAGAAAAAAAAAAAAAAAAAGTCTTTCGCAAAAGCGAAGAGACTTAGACTGGTGGCAGCTAAAGACGAAGAATAAAATTAACAAGACCCATATCAGCCGACCGAAGGTTTCTACAAGAACCAAAATTCCACCTTCGACATTCAAAAACTACACAGAGGGAAAACAAGGATATCTTCAATCAACGCAACATTTTATGAGGATGAAGATATGTCCTTCATCGAGAAGAATACAAGCATCAACACCGACGTTTGAGTGACTGTTGTCACTTATCTTCGAGAATCTACACCGGACAAGAGCAGCATCGAACATCAACAGAAAGAAGAAAACAAACAAAGGAAACATCGCGCGATCACGAGCGAGGACGCAAAGAATAGAGCAAGAGGAAGTAATGCAAGGACGGAGGCTGTGACGTCATCAATCTTGGACTTCTTCATGCATCGTGCACCGAGAGAAGACCGTGACGTCATCACGACTTCCGACGCAAGACTTAGACAGGAACTGAGACGTCATCCCATGTCAACAATCCTTCACCATATAATCTGGAGCTAAGTACCATTTTATCTATTCAGGTTCTTTCCTCAGTGAAGTGTTGTTCATCAGGAGTCGATCGTCCAGTATTCTGGGGTGAGTTGTTCGCCATCTTAATCTTCCTTCATTACAGAATCAATCTTCAACTACGAGTTCTCGCCCGCAGATTATTTTTTTTTCTCTTCTCGTTGTTGCTAATCGTTTCTTGCAGGAATTCTTCGTATAATATTTTATCATTTTATCTGTATTTTTGTAATCTTTTGGGGGATTTTCCTATTATTATAACACATTTATACAGTACATTGCATATGCGTTTACGTAGTGGTCGAGTGTACTCTTATAGATATTTTGATAGGATCGCAAGGAATAGAAGTGATAAAAACAAGTAAAAGTGGAAATGGCAACTACTCCGGCTGGCAACCCCAATGTGGTGACTCTCGTGAGCGCGAGGTCAGCAATTGTCCCTTTTCAAGGTCGGGTCAATGGGTTCCTGCCTCAAAATGTTGAGGCATGGATCTCATCTGTAGACGCTCATTTAAATGCAAAAAGCATCACAGACCCAGCAGTACAATTACAGGAGGCCAAAAAGCTTCATAGACTTTGCTAGGAGACGCAAGGGTGCTTATCTAAGGGGGGTTTCTTTCCAAGAGGCGCTTACATGGGACGAGTTCAAAATCAGATTACGTGCCGTGTATGGGGGTGAAGAGGCTTTAGATGTAGTATTGGCATTGAGAAATATCCTTAACCAAGCCTCCATGACTCAGCTTAATGTTGTTGAGCGCGGCGCGCTAATTGCCGACCGGCTAAATGAATATCAAGTTAGTTTAAGTAACTCCGGGTGGGTTACGAGTGCCAAAATCAACGTGAAAGATTTTATCCGTTTGATCTACCTTACGAGTATCACTGCAATGTTGCCTGAAGCGTTAGTGCGGTGTTTTGACAAAAAATTGCAGCCCAACAGTACGGAATTAGATGTGTATAAACAAATAAAAAAAACACATGTCTAAATGTACCGACCTAGATCCTTCGCTCATTCAAGTTTTTGCAAAAAATGAGAACAAGCCACAACAAGTAAACGTGGTACATAATAATAATCAAGTTGCAGGGATGGTTTGTTATAACTGTAAACGACCAGGTCACATGATTTCAGACTGTCGGATGCGTTTTTGTTCAATACATAATAGTTCCACTATTCATATAACCGTTGCTACTCGAGGAATCAACAGCAGAATGCTACAAACACGCAACCAGTTGCCAGTGCAAATTAAAAAGAAGGGTCCTCAGTACTATAAAAAGAAACAAACCAAACGGAAATTCTGCACAACAAGCAGAAACAAACAAATCGTGCTTCAGGTACCTCTGTTCCTGGGCCGTCTAGCCTGAACTTGCAAGGGCAAGCGAATTTTCAAGGTGTGATAAACAAAACAAATACCACGTAGTTCACTCCAAGGGGGGAGAGGGCGATGTTGGGTCATCAATATCAACATCTTTTGTATCAAATAATCAGTTTAATCATTTATCAGATCATTGTGAGGCAATTGATTTTCCTATGAAACACACGGCCGAATCCAAAAAATCTGTGCAGGTTCCCGTAGATTTGCAACAAATTCATGCAATTATTAGTCAAAACGAGTTGCGACCAACCTTACATGCAGTAAATTTGGACCATAAGTCATTCACTTTGTTCTTTGATTCTGGTAGTCCACGTAATATCATGGATTTAAGGACTCATCATTTACTCTTTTCAAATTTCCCTATAGAGAAGTCCGGAATAAGGCTCTCAGGCAGAGGGAATAATGAATTAAATGTTGTAGGAGTAACTCATGTACAGTACAAGGTCGGTAAGCGCACGTTTGCTGATACCTTTATCGTTGTACAAAACATTAATATGTATCCCGCAGTAATTATCGGATACCCGTCTATGGGCACTCAAAATATTATCTTAGCACCTGCAAAACACGGCGTGTATATCAAAGGGAAATTCTATAAGTCTTCTAATACCCTAAAATCAGTTTTAGATAATAAAGAGACAGACAGAGTTGTCACTTACATTACAGAACCAATCACCTGTCTCATGAACCAAGAAATAATACAGGGCAACCCCAACAGAACTCTTGCTCACCCGTAATATCAGCTTGCACGCAAACTCTCGAGCCTAACGTAACTTCGAACATATTAGTGCGTGTAAAGAGAACCTTGCCAGGATCTGAAACGTTAATCCTTTCCGAAACTCTGAAAACACACGGATTATCCGTCACACAAGCCATTTTATACAGTCGGCTCACAACAACAATGTCACATCGAAGTCTGTAATCATTTGAATACCACTTTAGTAATCCACAAAAATCAACATATCTTGAATGCGGAAGTTATAAACATCGCATTCTTACCGTAGCTGAGATAAATCACGCTCAATCAGTTGCGGATGAATCCCTTTTGCAATCTATAAAGAACAAAATCAATAAGGACATTCAAGAAGAAGAAATTCAGCAGAAATTTTTGAATCTTTTAACTAAATATCATAATGTTTTTTCCACTACGGATGGAACCTTAGGAAAAACGGATGTCATCGAGCATCAAATAAGGCTACAAGGACAAACAAGAAAGTAATCTATGTACCTTCGTACCGACTTCCTATGAAATATATATATATATATATATATATCTTATATAGTATATATATATATATATATAATATATATATATATATATAATATATATACAGAGAGAGAGAGATGAGAGAGAGAGAGGAGAGAGAGAGAGACTTCTATCGTTTTTGCATAGTCTTTTAAACCCATTGCAAACAGAACTAGCATTAAAACAAAGCCAGTTTTCTATCCAATCACTAAATCTGTTATGGGTTAAAAAGAAAAAAAGCACAAGCTAATAAAAAATCAGTTGTTCTTTCCTTGTCGTTGCTACGTAGATATCACGAAGGAAGGGAATCACTTATCTTGAACATAACCCACAAGGAACGGAAATGAGCGCTCGATCTCGGTGTGGAATTCAAGTTAACATCTTATGGATCATAACTTGCAAATTTGCCATTTGATCACTGGGTAAAATAAGGAATGGATGCAGCAGCATTATATACATATTTATACACATATATATGTATATATCTATAGTATATATAATATATATATATATATATATATATATATATATAGATTATTAATAATAATATTATTATATATATATATATATATATATATATATATATATTATATATATATATATATATATATATATTATATATATATATATATATATATATATATACTATATATATATATATGATATATATATATATATATCATATCTAATTATATATAAATATATATCTATAATACAACATTATATATTTATATATATATATATATTATATATAGATATATATCTTATCTATATGATATATATATATATATATATAAATATCTATATATATATATATATATATATATAATATATATGATATATATATATATATATATATATATATATATATATATATAAATATATATATATTATACTATATATATATATATCATATATATATATATATATATATATATATATATATATATATATATTATACATTATATATACACACACACACATATAAATATATATATATAGATATAATATATATATATAAATACTATATAGTATATATGTATTGAAGCCCAATACTGGTAATAGAATACGTATACTCAGTATGGTTCTTCTGGAGAAAAAACGTCGCATTTTCCTTGACCGACAACATAACCTTTGATAAGAAATAGATATTTCATACTAAGACGAATTAGAAACTTTTTCCCATCAAAGCAACGAATAAAGACCATCTGTATTGGAGGAAGTCTTACAAAATCATCACATGTTTGGTGGTAATTGAGAGATATTAGCTCTTAACCAAATTAGCTTTGCGTTGATCTTCCTTCAGTAATGGATACCGTCTGTTTAATCCTTCCCTTTGACTTTCTGTAGTAATCCTGACATTTTTTTAAAGGTGAGTGTTCACTTTTGTCCTCGTTTTAGGAGCAGGGCCCAAAAGGGAATGGAACTTACAATACACCAGAGAATTTCTGAGGGAGGATACGAACCAAATGGAGGAATTATTTACGAAATTAAACATACAATTATCTCAACTCTATGATATTTTTCATCTTTCTAAATGCTGCAATTATCGTTACCGTAAGGTTTCCTTTACCTTGTGTTATTTTTAAACGTTCCCCACCATTGCTAAAGGAAAAACATACACGTACATTCCATAAGCAAACACCAAGGCAAAGGAAAGATGTTTTTATAGAGATATCATTTCGAGATGGATATTGTCTTACTTTACTGAGGTTAATCAACCACAGTTGTTTTGTCTTGTGATATCTTCATCTATATTCAAATTACGCTCTTGATATTCTGAAAGATATTTGCCACAATCAGGTACGAAGGTGGAAACGACCGAAGAGTCTTTTGTGGAGGCGTCCTTTGTGAAGTAGTTGTGGTGTTGGGGTTAAAGTGATGCTTGGCAATAATGTCTTTTGGCCATAAAAACAATTGGACTTACTAAGGGTCATCGTCAGTGTGCTCTTTGGTACGCTCCAGAGTGGACATCCTCTCTCACACAAAATATATTTCACATGCTTGTTATTTCAGCCAAAATAGAAATGTTCTTAATAATTTACTCTACACAATTACGAGATCACAAATCTCTTACTCAACCACACCCAATTCTCTCTCTTATTCCCTCTGTCACTTTAAAAAAAAAATTCTATTTTCGCGCATCTCATATAATTTCAACATGCCACTAAAGTCGTGAATTATAATCTTTTTTTATTCTTTCCAACACTGATAATACTCGCTCAAAAGGTAACTGGAACTGAAAATCATTATTAAGAAGAACTATTCATAAATAAATACAAAGGTCGCTCGTGGGTAGGGGTCGAAAGAGGCATTATCGGAGACGTCTTTTCCATGATGATGACTCTTTTTCTCCCGATTGCAAATCACAAAAAAGAAGCTGTTCATGGCTTCAGTATACCGTTTGCTGACTGACAAATGTGGAAGGAAGCCTGACCACTGAGGGGAAATACAATGAGCCCTACAAAAGGCCATTGACCTATGACTGTTACTAGCACCTATCAGCACAGACCCAGACAGGATATAGCAACTGTTCATTAATCATGTATATCAGAACAACACGATTAAATAAACTCGCTTCTGAAAATGTTGCTAATAACGAGGACCTATAAGAAATAGTTACGTTCTACCATAAAACATATAATGTAAGGACTTTCAATATTAAACATTTTACAGGGCGGCAGCTTACCGATGTACATTGGATCCAAGAAACATTTTAATGGTAATTCCGTGAAGACTGACATTATGTCGACAGGAAGATTTTTTTTCCGGCAAAATTCGACTTAATATCAAAAGGAAATGTTCCCTGAGGAAACGTTTCTTTTATTTGTTTCTTCGTCGATCTCAGTTTTAATTTTCAAGATTACTTAATTCTAAAATGAAATATCCTTCAACTCATTCGTGAGATGAGCTCGCTCTCTCTCTCTCTCTCTCTCTCTCTCTCTCTCTTACTCGAGACAGCTGTTGCAGAGACGCAGTGCACAGGCTTTAATACACTTAGATTCACTCAGTCTGTCTGGAAGACGTCATGAAGAAAGTGTTAATATAATTGCGTGAGCTTCTTCTGCCTAATTTATGACACTCGCGTTGATTTTATTTCAACTCTGAGACTCACTAAATGACTGGGATATATTTCATCCTGGACATTTTCCGGAGTTTGGAAGTGCTGCTGTAATGACTTACCTAAGCTCTTTTAATCTCTCGGGGAAAAGAAGGCGTTCATTCACTTCTCTTCATCAGCTGATTTATATAACATTCCAAGTTCTCTTTAACCTTGTGAACATGCCAGATTCATGCGACTTTCTTTCCAGGTTACAACCTGGAACTTACAAATGTGCTGGAATCACGTGCCATCTTCCTCCTCTTGCAATGACGTTTTCATTATTCATTTGATTCATTATCATCAGCATTCATTTCGTTCCACCTTGTAAAATGACATCCCTCTACCTTAATCCAATTTGTAGTCGTGGGCGTCATTTTAACATTCTGTCAGATTAACCCAGTCTATTAGACTGAAACTGGAAAATACCTTTCTCTCTGTATTCAATATTCACCAATAATAAAGATAAATGGGACAATAAATTGTCATATCTATTTATATCAAATTTCTAGGAGGAAAAGTCTTGACCTTATTTTCAAGCACTCATCTACTCAATGCACAATTTTCACAGTGCAATAATCATATGAGAGAGAGAGAGAGAGAGAGAGAGAGAGAGAGAGAGAGAGAGAGAAGAGAAGCGTTACTGCGTCCTTTCCATAGTGCATCTCTACCGCAAATATTACTTATCAACCGCAAATATTACTTATTTCATAGTTCAACACCAAGGAACAGGGTTAAAACGAGCCAAAGACGCTCAATTTTCATTTATTCGTTTTAGCAAAAAACAAAACGAAAAGGGACGTTATTCGGAGAGCAACTTCGTTTCAAAATCAGCTTCTAATGACTTGCAATCGCAAACTATAGAAAATTATTTTTGCATATCCCAGTTCGCATGGAATTTCATAATTTTTCAAGCGGTCATGTTTGTATATTTTATTTGTTTTTCAGATGCTAATTCTGCAATTCTTTTCATAACTAATACGAAACATATTGATCCTCTTTTCTCTGTATTAATTTACCACAAACCTTTATTCCCAGTTTTGTCTTTTAAGCTTTAGTTCTTTATGGATTCAGGCACAACCGAAATGTCTTTTGAAACCCCGAAATCTGTTTCGTTGCAACTGCCAAATTTGTAACTACCGGTTGTGTGTCAATAGTGCACAATAGACCATGTGTTCCACAGGTTCCTTTTCTTACACAATTTAGGAACCACGAACTGTACATTAATCGTTCCCTAAAATCCTGTGAAAGTATAACGAGGTCTACTAACTTTAACTACCACGACATGGCATAAACATCACCTCTTTTCATACGTAATAAGTTATATGTCAAACTACAGTTGCTGCTCATAATAAAAATCTTAAAAGTAGATCCAAGCTATAAAAGCTAACCGGCTTCAGTTTCTCCACAATAATTATTTACGCTTAAAGTAGGTAATAACGCTCGTAATCGGATCACCTGTCTTTGTCTCGACTAAAATTTACGCGGAGAAAAGACTAAGACTTTTGTTTGATCTCGGTGTCACTTCGAGTTATTTTAGTTCATAGCTTCTTGAAAACGAAATGGCTTTTCAAACACCAGATGTCTAGCCATACATTGTTCATTGTTTCTATCTGAATTTATCTTTTAACGAATTAAAACACCTTTTCGGTTATTTCACTGTTTTTGCTGCTTTAAGAAATTTTGATTCCAGTATACAAAAAAGAAAGCAGATGGCCACAAAAATGAACTTCCATAATGGCAACGGCGAAGTTCTCATCTTGTAGATTCTGGTAAAGATAAGCACCGAATACGGGATTAATAAAGGTCTTTTTTTATTTCCTTATCAGATACTAGAAATTCATGTTCTACGAATACATTCCTTTGTCATTATAAATTGTAAAACAGAATTGCTACAACACTGACTACAAAAGGTCTGTTTCTAATTCTGAACAGATATCATAGTTTTGCAACATGAACATAAGGGAAGAGCTTGCTACAGTGAGGAGTCCTGATCATCGAGGGTTGCTTGAACAAAAAAAAGGAAAAAAAATTCACCTTCAAATGCGTAAGAAAAAAATTGCAGTTTAAATATACCTGAATTCCTTTATGTACAAAGGCCGAAATAGTTTTTTTTTTTTTTTTGTTTGTTAAGGATGATCTTTAGGAGATGAAGATTACCTTCCAATTCTGTTTAATAAAATGAAAAATTAAACAGAAATTCATAGGGGTGAATTTTAAACTTTTTTTTTCTGCGCCTTCAAGACATATAACAAAAGTTAATTAACAGACGCGATGAGGCGATAAAAATGAAAAATTATGACAATGAAATGATTCAAAAGACCCATAGAAACCCATAGAATGTCCAGCCGCGCCTTCAGGAAACTATTTCTGCCACTGTAGGATTATTGCCTGTAAGGAAATAGTGTTGTATAACCGGTGACTGATAAATGGAGAAGAGTGAAACGACTCAATTTCAACGGAAACGTATTTTTGCAATTCATGAACATTCTTTCAATGAATACAGGACGATGAAGATTTCCAGGGCAAATAAAGATGAATGTCAAATTCGATCAAACTTTTCATTAAGAAAATGACAACAATAAAACGGAACATTCACATCTGATCCGCAACAACTACCAAAACTTCCTAAAGGAGCAAAGCACAAGACACTTCAGGCGGAAGACACAAGATTGTTAAGAATAAACAATAACAAGTAAAAAAGCCAGAAAACCTTCCAAAAATGTTATACGAATCAAAATATACAGCAACGGCATATGAACACTACTCACCAATATCAACACGGTGCAGAGCGTTCTGAAAAGGAAAAGATAAAGAATAAAATTATTATTAGCATTATCAATCTACTAAATGTTATCATGAAAATGTAACTCGACCATCATCTTTCTGTCTACCACTGGCTACACATCTTCCTGTGTTTTCCCCCAGCACACAACGTCACAACACCTACCACAAGATTTAATAGGGGAAGTAAATGAACACACGTTTCTTCTCTTTCCCCCATCCCAGCTACCTTGCGAGTCCTGATCACCTGCTATATAGTACACTAAGAATTAGGATTTCACCATAAATTCCGATCATCAGTCATGTTGCCAATTTGCCCAACAAACCTGCCCCTTGAAACCTATTTTAGTCACCATTGTCACCCCTGTTCATCGGAGTCTTCCAATGAATAACTGCTCCCATTTTCCTATTCTCATGTCACAGTTTAAATTAAACTAAGGCTAGAAAGAAATCCATGTTCTACTAAAATGCACGTTTATTCCCAAACATGACCATAAAAAAATTTAAAGAAGGAAAGGGCGAGATTGTCACTGGCTTCTAGCAAACAGGTAGATGCAACAGTCAACTCTAAGACTGGCAAATCCATTTTAACACTAATAATCTTAAGTACTACTGAACTAATGATTGGTCTGATAGGGTTATTGATTTTATGTGTCTTGACTAAACCATACATGTAAGGTAGGGAGGCGCATTGCGGTGTAAACTGTTTAATTAAATGGTCCAAGCCCTTCAAAATGGATTTAATTTGTTTTTTAAAATGGGAGTTAACTGTCTGTGTAGGGTCAGACCTCAGTTTCGTATAAGTATCAGTGTCATTTAGCAATGTCATTATTTTACTTATATAGTCACTTTTATTCATAATTACCACTGCATTAGATTTATCTGCTTTTGTCACCTTCACTGTTTCGTCTTCTTTAATTTTCTTAAAAGCCTGGAGAAATCTCACGGGTACATTAGGGGGAGAAGGTTTACTCATAGCTTTTAAGAAAATTAAAGAAGACGAAACAGTGAAGGTGACAAAAGCAGATAAATCTAATGCAGTGGTAATTATGAATAAAAGTGACTATATAAGTAAAATAATGACATTGCTAAATGACACTGATACTTATACGAAACTGAGGTCTGACCCTACACAGACAGTTAACTCCCATTTTAATAAACAAATTAAATCCATTTTGAAGGGCTTGGACCATTTAATTAAACAGTTTACACCGCAATGCGCCTCCCTACCTTACATGTATGGTTTAGTCAAGACACATAAAATCAATAACCCTATCAGACCAATCATTAGTTCAGTGGGCTCAGTTTCGTATAATTTATCTAAATGGCTTGTAAAAATTCTTACTCCTTTGGTAGGAAATATTTCTAACACGAATGTTAAAAACAATGTTGATTTTATAAACAAATTGAATAGTTTAAATTTGAATTATGATTTTAATATGGTTAGTTTTGATGTTGTCTCTTTATTTACAAAAGTGCCTGTAGATGACTTACTTGAATATTTGGAAGAGGAATTAGAGCGTCATGACATTCCCTTAAGTGTAGAAAATCTCATTAGTCTCATAAGGTTATGTATCAAAGATAGTAAATTTTGTTTCAATGGGGAATTTTTTGTACAAAAGTTTGGCATGGCCATGGGTAATCCCTTATCTCCTGTCCTTAGCAATATTTACATGGAATTTTTTGAGACAAAACTCTTACAAGAATTTTGACCCCAAAAAGTTATTTGGTTTAGATACGTGGATGATATCTTCTGTATTTGGCCAGTTCACGAAAACCTCCAGGAATTCCTTAATAATCTCAATAATTTAGTCCCTTCTATAAAATTTACTGTAGAGGAAGAAAGAAATTGTAATTTGAATTTTCTTGATGTAACTGTCCATAGAAATGATAGAAATTTCACCTTTTCAGTCTTTCGAAAATCAACTAATATTGCCTCTTTTGTTCATTACTACTCCAATCACCATCAAAATGTTAAATTCTCTGTTTTTTCTGGGATGTTCCTAAGGGCTTTACGTGTCTGTAGCCCGCAGTTTATTGACGCTGAAATTAAAACTATTTATGATATTGCATTGAAACTTAAATACCCAAGGACTTTTGTAGATGTGGCATGGAAAAGAGCTAGAAAAACATTTTATTCAACTAATGACAAACTTTAATTTAGTAAGCATAACATTCTAAAATTACCTTATGATGAAAGGTTTTTAGATATTCCTAGAATTTTAAAGCTTTTTAACATAAATGTTGTTTTCAGTAATATTAATGTCAAGAGTTTAGTAATCAAAAATTCTCCTAAAGATCTTCCAGGCTGCATATATGAAATTCCTTGCAAAAAGTGTGATAAAATCTATTACGGACAGACTGGCAAAATCTCTTTCACAGCGTCTTAAGCAACATCAATATTCTGTGAGAACTGGGCAAATATCGAATGCATTATTTGTACTATGAGAGATTTAGACCATCCTATTAACTGGAGTCAAGCAAGAGCCTTAGTCCCATGTAATGACACAGTTAAAAGGAATATCATTGAATCTTGTTTTATCAAGTCAAATAATAGAAATGTTCTAAATTTAAGTCTTGGTTTATTTAAACTTGATGCTTTCATAATGAAAAAAGTTGTAGATAAATATAAGCAACAAAATTAATATATTCAGTTTTTACATGTTTTGGACTGTAAAGATACTTTGTAATTTCGGTTAGGGTCAGAATCTGTTTAAGTTTGTGACCGTGTGATATCCGATAATCCTGGATTATCCCTTTTAATTTTTACCCTTTTGATAATTAACCATCTGGTATTCCTGATCTTGTTTGTACCTGAGGCCTTCCTCTCCGATTGTACTTTAGTAGCTCCTTGACGATGTCTTAATAAAGACGAAAGCGCTTGGATTTCTGACTGTCATTTCCCGTGGTATTCGCTTATTTATGAAGTCACGTGCATCTACTGTGATTTTTTAAGCATATATATTATATATATATATATATATATATATATATATATATATATATATATATATATATATATATATATATGTTTGTGTGTGTGGAATTGTAATAACGACATTGCCCTCTTAATTTCTCAAATTCTTTACTTCTTTTAGATATATTTGTCACGACATGCAATTGGAGTCTTGCTTGTATTAAGTGCATCTGTGCTAACTGTAAGTGTAGTATGTGATTACATTCCCACCAGACAATGATGTATTTGAATTGGCTCTGAGAAGCTACAGTACATTAGGGGTATCAATTCAAGTCATGATGGCTGTCAAAAGAACAAAGGAAATTATATAAATTAACTACCCAACATTTTGAGGTTCTATTCTATCACTGGCAATGACGTCACTTGTGGGTAACAGAGGGCTGTTCGGTGACTGCAGAAAAACTGCAAGAATCAGTGAAAGCGAGGGAATGCACTGGGAAGAGAGTAAGGCTGCAGAATAACGCCATACTTTTCAGCTGGCTTGGTCATTCAAGATACAAAAGCAAAGGTTAGAGTGCTGAAAACTGTTTATACATATACATACACTCAGAAGACAAACATATATATATATATATATATATATATATATATATATATATATATATATATAGATTTATGTGTGCATGTGTGTGAATGTATGTATGTTCCAGCATAACTTTAAAATGCAAAGAGCAATTTCAACCAAACTTGGTATACTTATGATTTACTATCTGCAGTAGAATACTGTGAGGGTAAGACATCATTAACACCAAAGGGCACCATAGGGAGTTGGAGTGGGAAGGGCCTCCCTGAAACGGGGCTGTTTAACCCCATAGACTTAGCAACTAAAACTCTACAGGTTTATTATACCTCATTTTGGTATTCATATAACTTCCTATCTAGAAAAAAAATACTGTCAGGTAAGACATCACTGGCACCAAATAGGGTGGGATGGGAAGGGGGAGACAGGTAAAAGTAACCGTAAACGACAGATATTAGTGTCTAATCCATAGTTTTCGAGGTTGCTGAGATGAATAGTGATAGGAATGGGGGTGAAAAGGGGTCAAATACAAAATGTCAAAAATGCTGGGCAATGTCATTGAAGCAACTATCTTAGCAAGAAAAAGGAGAGAGAGAGAGAGAGAGAGAGAGAGAGAGAGAGAGAGAGAGAGAGAGAGAGAGAATTACTGATTTTTGTCGTCATGTATGCAGTAAGCTCGCAAACTTTACTTTAAAAAAAACGACTAACAAACAGCCGTCTTTTGCAGCAACGGTTTGGACGACGCTACACTAAAATAAGTTGGGGAAGTTTGGGTCCTAATGACTGAAGTAGAATCATTAACTTTAAGAATGTACATCAATCTGGCTTAACAATTTTAATCATTTCCTTTCTATTTGGAAGAAAGTGATGTTTTGATCATAAATAAAATAATTACACTTCCTATAGTCTTCATCTTAAGGGAAACTAGGAAATTCTAATGAAACAGAGACGACTGGTCAGTTTATGACCTGTGAATGAATCTAGAAGTTTTGAATTATTTTTATTATTTTCCCAAAAGTTTCAATACAAATTTTAGTGATATTTTTTCCATAATTCATAGTTCACTAAGAATATATTTACTGCTCCCTTCCAAAATTATAGGGCCACGTGCATACTGCAATGTAATTATGCATCATAATAGAAAAAGAAAAACGAAACACATTAGACGCAAATCTTATTTGTTTGTTGTATTGTTACTCTAATCCTACCAGCATTGTCACCATAATTTAGGAATCATTTAATTTCTCTAATTAAAGAATATTAACCTGAAATTGTTTGCTTAGCTCATTATTCGTTCGAAATAAATTGAGATATGGTTATGATTAAAGTGGGAATCGTCATAACTCTACTTGTTTCTTCTTTTTCAACCAGAAATGGATTTTGCCTCAAGGTATCGCCTGGGGGTTACAAGCACTTAGAAGACCGAATCAGAAAGAATAGCAGAACCACAACTAAAACACTCCTATGAAGCTGGCTTTCCATAGGAGATACGAATCAAGGGAAGTACGCAGTTTACTTCAAAGCTTATGAAGGAACTACGTATGTTGATCACCACCAAGTTGTACGTCCTGACTTGAAGTGGAATTTCAGAGACAGTAAATACGGCCTAGATGGATCTGACCGTTTTAGTCTGTTGTAAGCGCAGCCACTGGAGGACAATAATTGTCAGAAGGTGACAATGGGAAAGGGTTAGACAGTACGTAAAGTGAAATCACAGTAAAGGGAACAACTATCGCAGCAAAAGCAGTGGCTGAAAATATCAAGGGTCCTATTTGTATCCAGTCTGCCAAAGTTGAACAAGGGAAAAGGCAGATCTTGCAATGCTAGAAGAGAAAGTTGTTTCAAAGGAGGCAGCAGTCGAAGTTCCGTCCTTTAATATCCAACAGAAAAGGTCACCAGGGGAAGAACCACAGCCAGATGGTGGTACTCTACAGATATTGAATATGCCATTGCACTTTTTAACAAAAGCATTATGGCCGACAAATTTGTATTTGGAGTCAGTAAGCACTATAATCAGATTTATAATGAGTTTTTTGGCATTAGCTTGAGCACAATGTGTCTTTCTATTGTACATAAAATCACTCGTGTCAAGTGTTATGGTAAAAATCTGTATAAGAAAAGAAATTTTCTAAGCAAAATAAAAAAGGATAAACGCTAAGAAATGATGGATTGGGAATATTTAGGGCAAACTGCAGAGGCTGGTGAAAATCATTTGCTTCATGAACTCTAGGCTAGTTAGAAGATTTTTTAGAAGCTTTGGAAAAAAATCTAGCTCACACTGGCTATCTAAAACAATCTGATGGCAGTAAGTAGAAGTAATGAGATCCCTAATACCCAAGACGTACAGAATGGCCGTGCAAGATAAAGACTGACTTAATGTCACAATTTGCATGAAAGGGGAAGTAGACAGGTTACGGTTGAGCCTTTTACGTAGAAATATAAAGCGGATAATGTTGTGAACCCATCCATGATTCAGTAACTAGAGATGTATGTAGTTTGTTAAAAGAAAAAAGAAAGAAAGAAATAAAACCACACACACATACAAACACGTCTACTGTGAGCACAAGTATCCATGTATTTGCCAGTTCACCAATCCATCTACGTATGAGCTAAACAAGCAGGAAAAATTACGGTTCGTGACATACTAACGTATGGTTGCCGGATACCGCCATTACGCCTAATTCATTCATTTTTCGAAGACTAGGGTCATCAGACTCGTGTTGCATCTAACTCTGCTCATCAGCATGACTTGTTCAGTGTTTCAAGTTTCCTCTCTTCTGTTTTCCTTCAATTTCATTCAAAATTCAATGCTGACTTTTCATTTATTTCATTTTTTCTGTTATCCATTCAATTTTGTTTAAATTTAAGTCTAAGTGTTTTTTAAATTCTCTACTGGTCAAATGGCGACCTTAAAAATAGCGTTCCTTCAATGCACAGAATGCCTTATACGCCATCAATACTGTACAAGTGTTTATATTTAGGCTACGATCACTAGCTGTTTTCATAAGAAATAAGGCTTGTTATGGCTTTTGCTGCATAGAATGGTAGGCTTCGTTCACTAGCTGTTTTACTAAGAAATAAGTCTTGTTATGGCTTTTGCTGCATAGAACGGTGCTACGATTCTTTCAATTTCGTTCCTAAACCCTACTGTAGTTACTCTTAAAATTTTTTTAAGTCGCGTCTTTTTTTGGAATCATAATGATACTGTGTATTTGAGTAATCCATTCCACAGCAGTCTTCTCTGCAGTTATTCAGGATATATGAGCTGGACACTGGGTTTCTTTGAGCTCTGAAACATGTTAGTTATTTTTATAACCTATTATTTATTATCTAAATACAAAATGTTTGTACGTCATGTTAGCACTGGCCACTTTCCAGTTCTGGACTTTCAGTGTTTAATAGAACAATATGTGCAGTATAACAAAAAGGTTTTAAATAAGCAAAATGACCCGATATCTAAACGTGCAATAAGATAACAAAGGAGCTGATGCATTAGACAATCGAAAACTTGCAACACAAACTGCAAGACCTGAACAAGATAGATTACACTCTATAGTGTATAGAGTGAAACATGACATTTTTATCCAAGAACTGTGTAGCTTTCATATCTGGATACAGACCCATCAACTATCATTGTACACAAACAACTACAATACGTGATTACTGGAGCGGCCTTTAAAATTGTCCACCATAGTGCTTTTCAAATTAGCTATAATTCAAAATCTAGCGAGTTGACGAGTTCAAATCTGATAATGACGTTCTGTGAGGATTAGCATTTGATTGGCTTCTGATTAGGTAATGAAGGTCGGTCGACGCTTGTTTAATCAGTAGAGGCAGAAAAACGCCACAGATTATTTGGCGGTGAATCAAATCTCGCCTGATTCGATAAGCACATTCGAAACGGGTTCTTATCATTTCATTTTACGTCAGTATTCGTATCAGTCGAAGGGAATTAAATTCTTTTCTGTTTTTGTGTTTCCCGAATCCCAAAATTTGGATCATATCGGAAATATGAACGCGTGGGTGTGAATATCTACATAAACACAACGGAATTTGCGTGACGAAAACACAGAAAAGAATTTTTCCCTTGTTCTGAAGATCTGTTGACAGTCGGTATACTAAAGTGATTCTAAATAATTCATCTACTTTAACCTTTACATTAGTATATATGTGCGTCTATATAATGTATATACAAATACATTATATATATATATTATATAATATATATATATATATATATATATATATATATATATATATATATATACGTATATAATATATATATATATATATATATATATATATATATATATATATATATATATATATATATAAGATAGAGTAGATAGATAGATATATATATCTATGTACATATCACATCACCGTGATCTTATACATACATAGAGCTACAAATGTCCTTTAATATCCAATTCGCTCTACCTCTAGCGGCTCAGTAGCGTGGTCGGTATGGTATTGGCGTGCCACCCCCTTGGCTGCGATTTCGATTCTTGGGTATTCCATTGAGGAGTGAGAGATGTGTATTTCTGGTGATAGAAGTTCACTCTCTACATGGTTCGGATGTCGCATAAAGCCGTTGGTCCCGTTGCTGAATAACCACTGATTCCTTACAATGTAAAAACCATACAAACAAATCTACCTCGGAATTAAAATATTTTCATAAATGTTGTTGATAATAATTTCGTCTTCTCGGAGGAGAAATCAGGACTTCAATGACATTATCGACTCGTTGGACAAAATTATTATCAACTAAAAAATTCCCCTTCAATTAACATATATGGAAATATATTAATTCCGAGGTAGAGTAAATTGGTTATTAAAGAACATTTGTAGCTCAATGTATATATATATTATACAGGGTGTTTCAAAATTAGAGGCCCCCCCTCTACAGCATAAACTAAAATTGATATGGACAAAACAAAAGTAATTCAGAGCAGGTAATTATTCAAGTTTCTCTCTGAGTATTTAATATTTTGTGTGGCCTCCATCTGCCTGTACCACAGCCTGAATTCTTGAGGGATATGATTTCAGCAAATCGCAAAAAAGCTGAGACTCAAACTCCATTTCCCTCAGCACTTTGGTCACCTCTCTTCGCAGGTCGCCGAGGCTTGGTATACCATCATAGTTCACTGTGCGTGCTTCAACACGATCTTACCAATGTTTTCACACACATTAAGGTCAGGGGAGCTACCTGGAAATTCGCTTGACAAGAAGAAATTGATACCACTGTTTCGAAGCAGCTCCTGTGTCTGAAGAGCCTTGAAACATGGTGCCTTATCATGCAAAAATGTGACTTCTTCAACAGATAACACATTTTCAGGATCTTTGAGGAAAGGATATGCTCCACAAGTAAGCACAGTTTCTCTGAAGCATTCGCCATTCCATGACTGTCCTTTTTCTTTGATGATCCACATTAACCATTTGCCTATGAAACAGAGAAAAATTCCAAAACATTCAGGAAATTTCACAACTTGGCGATAGCGCTCGTCATCGCTGATATCATCCAACTTTGCAACCCAAATAATGTCATTTTTATAATTTGGCTTCCTGACTGTGTAAAAGAAGAATTCATCTGATGCAGCAACATGGAGAAAGTCAGCTTCAACCCAATCTTTAAGAAATGAACCACACAACCATGCACGGTCTTCTCTCTGTTGCTGAGTGATGTTGGGCTTGCTGATAACATGAAATTGATACCAGATTTTTTTCAACTCATGATAAATAGCATTATAACTTCTCTTCTTTCCCCCTTTTTGTTTCTAGTTCAAGCGCCAATTTATGTAAAGACTTTCTTGGTCTATCCACTGCCTCAGCTATGATGTCTTTTGACTCCTGAGAAAGGACTTCAGGCCTTCCAAGATTCTCACTCTTTTTGCGATGACAGTCATACGGATTTTTGTTTCAGTTTCTTTTAACAAAGGATTCATCTCTTTTAATAACATTAGCTATTCAGGAACGTGAAATGAAGGATGCGCCAGCATCCCTGGCCTCTCTGAAGGTTATAGCCCGGATTTGGTCAATCCATCTGATTTCCTCTGAGTCGTTAGCCATGGCTGTATCTCACTCCATCACTCAGTCTGAAAATACAAGAAATGTAAAATGAAAAATAGCCTAATAGAAACTTATGATAATGTACTTGGAGATAGGCTATAGCAGAAAACTTCATAACTTTCCATTTGTTTTGTGGAGGGGGGAGCTCTAATTTCGAAACACCCAGTGAATATTATATATATATATATATATATATATATTATATATATATATATATATATATATATATATATATATATATATCTATATATATATATATATATATATATATATATATATATATATATATATATAATTCACACACAAAAACTGAAGCCTGAAGCTATTACAGTATTATTGTAAAATTTATCAATAGATATGTTTCCTTGCTTCAGGCGTAAAGGATGCAAAAAAAAAAAAAAAAGTCATAACTGACAGAAAAGCTCTTATATTTCGTCCTTTACACGAACATGAAACGTTTACGTCAGAATATCTTAACACCCATAAGTAATTCGCAACTCTTCCCAACCTTCTGCATTCACCTGCCACCACTTTTCTTATATCACCTATCACCTACTCTGACTCCTCTCTTCCATCCACCTGTCGTTCCTCTGACTTACATCACTCCAACCATAAAGATATTAAACAGTCACAGAAACTAAGAAACTTTTGTCTCAGGTTCGGGTTTTCACCAGTCACTCTTCCACTTACATATTCTGGCAAATGCTTCCCTCCCATCATAAAAAGTGCTAATCACTATCAATAAAGAATCCTCTTTGCCATACATTGTCTATCACCTCTATATTGTTCTTTTATCAAAAGCTTTCATCTAGGTCCCTTTACTTTCAAACTTCTCACCAACACCTTCCTTGGCATAGTATGCACTGTTCTGCCCCCATAATTTTTAGTTTAATCTATCACTTTTTCCCTGTCAGTGGAGCAAATGTTCCTTTTGCCCATTCATACAGAACGTGTCTTGATTCAGACAATACATTACAGCTGTGGTTAGCCACGTGAACTATCACCACCACACCTCAGCATTTTGGCTGTAATTCCATCAGCTCCTGATGTCCTCCCATTCCTCACCTTCTCAACAGCCCTCCTTGCACCCTCGACAGTCACTTCCACAAACATTGTCAACCTTTCACTCAATCTTCTACACTCCTGTGTCGTTCATCTCTGCCACTCTCTCTTCTATCCTCTATTTCAACAAATCTTCAAAATTCTCGCTCCATCAATACAGATTTGTATTTACCACAAACATAATTTCTCCATTGTCATCTCTATTGATCAGATTTTTATTAATCATTAATCCTTCCCTCTACATTTATTTCCTTGTAGAGTACCTTTTCATATTCCTTAAAGTCCTTGCTCTCTCTCTCTCTCTCTCTCTCTCTCTCTCTCTCTCTCTCTCTCTCTCTCTCTCTCTCTCTCTCTTTTAATTAATTAGTTTCTTTTCCTCCTACTTTCTTTTTGACTACTCTGTCCACCAAATTGTGCACTTGCACACCTGTCCTATAACTGCCCCTCAAAATATTCTTCTAGATTTTTCTTTACTAGAACTTTTATTTCCGCTTCCTACCACTTACTATTCGTGATTCCCCCTCTTACTCATATATAAACACAAACGTGGGAGTCAAAATAATCACAATTAAAAAAATGTTCATGATGACTTTAAGCATTAGATCTCGTTACGAAGACATTCTTTTTCCGTCCGACACACTCCTGATTGTACACACACTCTCCTGAATGTATAGACACAAGCTTTGCACGTATACATTACGTAATTACATTCCCATTCATTCAAAATGAACAAAAATATCATTTCGCGAAAGAAAATTCGTAATTTCCTCTTTGAGCTCTGCTGCCTTCAGTGTCGTATTTACCAACTTTTTCTTTTAAACATCATGGACAGCAATAATGAGCTGAGGCTTTGCTGTCCAAAAAATATCTTTAAATCCATCGTCTTTTTTCCTATTCGTCAGCTGGGTCTTGTAGGGATCAAAATAGTGTCTTTTGCACCACTGAATGAAATGAGCCTCCTCGGTGCGTTATGTAACTGAACTTGAAAGCAGCTCACACACCAAACGCAACAGTTGCATGAGATTAGTTGCTTACAACACCACAATCAATTGTATTGCAACAGACGCATTGGTTTCTTTGGAACCTCTCGCATCGTGGTGACTGAAACTGATCGCATAACGAACTCGCTGAGAAGAGGCTGGTTTGTGCCTCCGAGCGCTAAGGCCATGGCTGTTGATGCAATGGCGAACGACAAGCAATCCAGGAACATTCAATTTGTATAAGTAAAAGAAAAACATCAGTGCATTTACAAGTACACTTTGGATGAATACTGCTATAAGGATGTTATAGAAAAAGCACGGAAGCAAGTGGCAAATGAAATAGAACTAGTTCATTGAAGGTCTCTTTAGACATTCTGTAGAATTATTGAAATTTCACAGGGTCCACATCCAGAGCTCTTATGCAGCAACCAAACTCCTTCGATGAGCATTTCTTGTAAAATATGGATGAACCCATGATCTCCCTTTTCCCTTCTGTTTATCTACCAAAGCAAAAGAACGTCCTCCTCTTTTGGCGACATTGTTGAAACTAAGAAATAATTCCTCTGGTGTGCAGACCTCAGGAGACCGACCGTATGCGACCAGTTGCTTGTGAATTTCATGCAACTGGTTGCGTCGGTGTGCCAGCTGCAGAAGAGTTGCAAAGAGAAGGGATTTATCATTTCATCGATAAAACGCTTAAGCCGAGTTTCCAGTGCTTTGAGAAATTGTGCATTTTTCATGAATTCCTTTTTTGTATAGTTTTACCATAAGAAGGAAGTGATTATCATTTCAAACAAAAAATATGGGTATATACATACGTATATATAACGTAAATTACATATATATATATATATATAATATATTATATATATATATATATATATATATATATATATATATATTATATATATATATATATATATATATATTATAATAATATAATATATATGTATATATATATATATATATATATATATATATATATATATATATATATATATATATATATTATATATTATATATAAAGTCCAGAAGGAGTCCATGATACTATATTAAAAGGCCAAGTTTATTTCATATGAGACGTTTCGCACAACTGTGTGCATCATCAGTCTGTGAATAAAAATACAAAGACATATTAAAATCATATAAAGTTAAAAGGAATTCACAATTTTAAAAAATAAAGTCTAAAAAAGATTAAAAAAGAGCAGTAAATAAAAAGAGAGACTACTAAAAACACCAACCGTCCATGATCAGAGGTGAAGATGGAATGAGTTACAGTTGGCAGAGAGAAGCGACGACAACTATGCCAGGTACAGAGGTGACGAGGACAAATTACCGTTTAATGAGGGCACCAGTCTTTTAATATATAAAGACTCAAGCGTTGTTAGTTGGTCAGGATGTTTTACATAATCAATTATTGTAAAATGTTCTTGTCTTTTTTAATTTCAGTCTTGCATATTATTGAGTGGTTTCTGATATTGGAAAATTCTGGTTGTTTTATCCTTTGACCTGTTGGTGTTTTTAGTAGTCTCTCTTTTTATTTACTGCTCTTTTAATCTTTTTTAGACTTTGTTTTTATTTTTTAAAATTGTGAATTCCTTTTAACTTTATATATTTTTAATATATCTTTGTATTTTATTCACAGACTGATAATGCACACAGTTGTGCGAAACGTCTCATATGAAATAAACTTGGCCTTTTAAATATAGTATCATGGACTCCTTCTGGACTTTTTATAATTGAATGCTGAAGCACAATATATATATATATATATATATATATATATATATATGTGTGTGTGTGTGTGTGTGTTGTGTATACAAATCCATCCAATACATACATGCATATAATATATATAAATATAATATAATATATTATATATCATGTGTGTGTGTGTGTGTGTGTGTGTGTGTGGTGTGTATACAAATCCATACATACATACATATATATATATATATATATATATATATATATATATATATATGTGTGTGTGTGTGTGTGTGTGTGTGTGTGTATACAAATCATATATACACACACACACACACACACACACACACACACACACACACATATATATATATATATATATTATATATATATATATATAATATATATATATATATATATATATATATATATTACAAAGGGCATGTTTATTGGTTCAAGTTTCAAAACGCCATAATTCCATTGTGTTTAGAAATGTTACTTTATGTACGGTAAAATTTACACTTTGTTGGCTATTTTTAAATATTTGGCAAAATGAGCATTTCTGTAAACATTTCAAATCGGGATGGGGGGTTTTTTCAAATTTGAAATAGTTATGAACTGTCCAGTTCAGAATGATTCCGAAACGTTTTCCTATCTGTCATGCCGAAAAAAAAAATCCTCTTTTAAGACACATAAGTACGTCATGAAAATGAAAAATCCCGAGATTTAAATGATTTTTGATTAATCGATACAAAATCCCCTTAGAAAGAAATGCCTACCGAATAGAAAATAAAAGCCCAGACGGGCTTCCAAAAAATATTTCTGCCGCTACTGGCATCTGTTTGAACGCCTCGTTTTACTTAACTAATTGGCGATGATAAATCATAGTAAAGGCTAGAAGATGGCTCTATGTCAGAGGAAATGCGCATTTTTTGCATTTCATAAACATCCTTTTAACTCGACATAGATACAGTTTAATCCAATATATTTGTCAACACAAATCATAAACCTAAAAGAAAACCAATCACACGGTAAAAAAAAAAATAACCATCTGAACTACAAAATTCTAAGAGGATGACTAACAATACATAATGAAAAAGATGGGAACAGTATATGCTTAATGAATAACACGAAAAAACAACCTAATAATAATAATAATAATAATGAATAAATTTTAAAAAAATGTCTTTGCTACATAAAAAAAATTCCATGCATTAACACTTACCAACACCGAGACAGGGCATAGCGTCTGAAAATGGAAAAAATATAAAGATTACTTATTAATAATAATGTATAACACCATAGGAGGTGGGAGTCTCTTTAAAAATTGCTTCCAGTCTGCTGTTTACGAGTCACTTTTCTAAAAATGTTAACATCAACAAAATCTTCAACATCTGAATTACTATTACTTTTTCTTTCATGATTATAAAACGGAAATTTTATTATGAATACTGAAAAGGGTCTCTACTTTAGTAAAGTAGGGAACAACTGCCACTAGAGCAGCCACGCGGGGTAATACAGAGAGAGATTGTTCAAAGAGCGACTCTCAGCTTCACGCTGCGGGAATAATAGGGGAGAGGCGCAGTAGAGTCTTGCAGGCATTAAGGGCATCAGTGTTTGGTGCAGGGAACCTAATTCACTCTTACCACACAACGAAGTATTAGCATTAGCTAATATATTCGTTAATATATTCGCGATGGATGACAACAGAAGGAGGCACTTTGTATCCATTACATAGCTGAAGTCATTAGGCTCCAGTCATTCACTGGCACTGGTATCACTAATGAAACAACTGACAAGAGAAAGATCCAGAAAGACAAAGAAATTAGTCAAATGCTTTGACTACAAATTACTGTTATTTGCGAGGCGTCTCTTCATTTGTATCTTCCCTGAAAAGAAAGGGCTGTTAATTTTGGTGAATGATGCACCTTTGACAATAATGCAAATGAGCTGAAATCCAGGGCTACTAGCTAATGGAGGAATGCTATTTTTTTTACGGTACTTACAAGAAAAATGGACACAGGATTATTGATAGCTCCAAAGACCGTAGAGAATGTGAAAAGTTGTGATCAATTAAAACATTGTTAGGACAATGTTTTTATATAGCTTTTGAACTAAAGTTTGAAAAGTTTCAGAATGACTGCTTTTTAGTTATCTAAAAACTGCATTATATATATATATATATAAATATTATAATATATATATATAATATATATATATATATATGTGTGTGTGTGTGTGTGTGTGTGTGTGTGTGAGTGTGTGTTTGAGGTGTGCATTGTGATAATGACCTCTTAAATGTCTCATTCTTACTCGTTTTACATATGCTTGTCACCACATGCAATTGGAATCTTGGTTGTATTAAGTGCATCTGTGCTAACTGTTAGTGTAGTATGTGATTACATTCCCACCAGACTATGATAAATTTGAATTGGCTCTGAGAACAAAGGAAATTATATAAATTTACTACCCGACGTTTTGAGGTTCCATTCTATCACTGGCAATGAGTCACTTGTGGGTAACAGAGGGCTGTTCGGTGACTGCAGAAAAAACTGCAAGAACCAGTGAAAGCGAGAAAATGCACTGGTAAGAGGGTAAGGCTGCAGAAGAACGCCATACTTTTCAGCTGGCTTGGTCATCAAGATACAAAAGCAAAGGTCAGAGTGCTGAAAAACTGTTTATACATATGCATAAAACTCAGAAGACAAACATAATATATATATATATATATATATATATATATATATATATATATATATATATATATATATATATATATATAAATGTGTGTGTGTGTGTGTGTGTGTGTTACCCATCCCTGACACCTATTACCAGCGAGTTTAAAAATGTGTTGTTAGTTCCTCCCAAATTAAAAAAAAAACACCACCACCCTTGACAGCATTACATCTGACATATATATATATATATATATAGATTATATATATATATATATATATATATATATATATATATATATATAGCTTGATGATGAATAATAGTGCCAAGACTAGGAAGAACATTCTTTAATATTACGAGCTTTCGAGGTTTAAAACCTCATCTTCAGGCTGAAAAAATGACAAGGATGAGAAATCACTAAAATTTACATCAAAATGAATTGTCTGATTAAAAGCTTCAGTAAAAAATTTTCTGAAAAAATTTTCTACATGAGAAATTTGGTCCCAGACCGGTGTACAGTACTGCTAGTAAAGATGTAAAGTATATTAAATTGCCTTTCCTTGGTCATAGTAGCAACTTGGTACGAAAAAAGTTACAAGAAATACTTACGCATAGTTTTCCTCAAGTTAGTTTCAGATTTGTTTTTTACTAAACCCTTTTACTGTAGGATCACTTTTGAGGGAGAAGCCTGCTCTTCCTGTGGACCTTAATTCGAGTGTCGTTTACTTGTTTACCTGTTCGCAGTGTGGTCTGCGATACGTGGGATCCAGTTCCCGCTGGCTTAGACACAGAATTTTGGAACAGAGGTCTTTCCGTTAGAACTAGGTTTCCTCTTTCTAAACCACCATTTTCAGCCATAAGGGATCACAGTTTAGCACAGGACCATCCTTTCACTCACCTAGATTTTAGAGTACTGTCTTTTTGCTCAAATAGACTGGACCTTTTAATTTCAGAGTCGCTGTTTATTAAGAAAATGAAACCGGAATTGAACAACAACTCGTCCGGTATTCAACTACCTATCATATAGTTTCATAGTAGGTACACAAAGTGGGTCGTTAGCCATTTTATTTTTGAGTGTAGTTTGTTTACCTTTCATATTATTTTTATTTTTATTTCTATTTTTGTATGATTTGCGCTTTGTTTTAGTTTTTTCGTAATTTTTAATTTTTAGTTTGTATGTGATGTTCGTTTATTATATGTTTTTACTGAAGCTTTAATCAGACAATTCATTTTTGATGTAAATTTAGTGATTTCTCATCCTTGTCATTTTTCAGCCTGAAGATGAGGTTTTAAACCTCGAAAGCTCGTAATATTAAAGAATGTTCTTCCTAGTCTTGGCACTATTATTCATCATCAAGCTAAGATTTCCAAGTAGCCGCCCAATTACTGAGACTAATATATATATATATTAGATTTGTGTGCATGTGTGTGAATGTATGTATGTTCCAGCATAACTCTGAAAAGCAATTTCAACCAAACCTGGTATACATGTGATTTATTATCTGCAATAGAATTCTGTGAGGGTAAGACATCATTAACACCAAAGGGAACCATAGTGGGTTGGAGTGGGAAGGGCTTCCCTGAAACGGGGCTGTTCAAGCCCATAGACTTAGCAACTAAAACTCTACAGGTTTATTATACCTCATTTTGGTATTCATATAACTTCCTATCTAGAAAAGAATACTGTCAGGTAAGACATCACTGGCACCAAATAGGGTGGGATGGGAAGGGGGGAGACCGTAAAAGTAAAAGTAACCATAAACGACAGATATTAGTGTCTAATCCATAGTTTTCGAGGTTGCTGAGATAAATAGTGATAGGAATGGGGGTGACTGGGGTCAGATACAAAATGTCAAAAATGCTGGGCAATGTAATTGAAGCAATTATCTTAGCAAGAAAAGGAGAGCGAGAAGATGGACGAAGATGAGAGGGAATGAGAGGAGAGATAGGAGAAGGATGACGAGAGCGAGGAGAGTACGGCGAGAGAGAGAGAGGAGAGAGAGAGGAGAGAGAGGGAGAGAGAGAGAGAATTCCTGACTTTTGTGTGCAGTAAGCTCGCAAACTTTACTTTAAAACAAAAACAATTAACAAACTGCTGTCTTTTGCAGCAACGGTTTGGACGACGCTGCACTAAAATAACTTGGGGAAGTTTGGGTCCTAATGGCTGGAGTAGAATCATTAACTTTAAGAATGTACATCAATCTGGCTTAACAATTTTAATAATTTCCTTTCTATTAGGAAGTAAGTGATGTTTTGATCATAAATAAGATAATTACACTTCCTTTAGTCTTCATCTTAAGGGAAACTAGGAAATTCTAATGAAACAGAGACGACTGGTCAGTTTATGACCTGTGAATGAATCTAGAAGTTTTGAATTATTTTTATTATTTTCCCAAAAGTTTCAATGCAAATTTTAGTGATATTTTTTCCATAATTCATAGTTCACTAAGAATATATTTATTGCTCCCTTCCAAAATTATAGGGCCACGTGCATACTGCAATTTAATTCTGCATCATAATAGAATAAGAAAAACGACACACATTAGACGCAAATCTTATTTGTTTGTTGTATTGTTACTCTAATCCTACCAGCATTGTGTTACCATAATTTAGCAATCATTTAATTTCTCTAATTAAAGAATTTTAACCTGAAATTGTTTACATAGCTCATTATTCGTTCGAAATAAATTGAGATATGGTTATGATTAAAGTGGGAATCGTCATAACTCTACTTGTTTCTTCTTTTTCAACCAGAAATGGATTTTGCCTCCAGGTACCGCCTGGGGGTTACAAGCACTTACGAAGACCGAATCAGAAAGAATAGCAGAACCACAACTAAAACACTCCTATGAAGCTGGCTTTCCATAGGAGATAGGAATCAAGGGAAGTACTTCAGAGCTTATGAAGGAACTACGTATGTTGATCATCACCAAGTTGTACGTCCTGACTTGAAGTGGAATTTCAGAGGCAGTAATTACGGTCTAGATGGATCTGACCGTCTTAGTGTGTTGTAAATACAGCCACTGGAGGACAATTGTCAGAAGGTGACAATGGGAAAGGGTTAGACAGTACGCGAATTAAAATCACAGTAAAAGGAACAACTATCTCAGCAAAAGCAGTGGCTGCTGCCAAAGCTGAACAACGGAAAAGGCAGATCTTGTAATGCTAGAAGAGAAAGTTGTATCAAAGGAGGCAGCAGTCGAAGTTCCGTCCTTTAATATCTAACAGAAAAGTTCACCAGGGGAAGAACCACAGCCAGATGGTGGTACTCTACAGATAATGAATATGCCATTGCACTTGCTAACAAAAGCATTATGGCCGACAAATTTGTATTTGGAGTCAGTAAGCACTATAATCAGATTTATAATAAGCTTTTTTGGCATTAGCTTGAGCACAATGTGTCTTTCTATTGCACATAAAATCACTCGTGTCAAGTGGCTGGTATGGTAAGAATATGTAGAGGAAGAGACATTTTCTAAGCAAAATAAAACGCTAAGAAATGATGGACTGGGAATATTTAGGGCAAACTGCAGAGGCTGGTGAAAATTCATTTGTTTCATGAATTCTAGGCTACTTAGAAGATTTTTTAGAAGCTTTTGAAAAAAATCTAGCTCACACTGGCTACCTAAAAACAATCTGATGGCAGTAAGTAGAAGGTAATGAGACCCCTAATACCCAAGACGTACAGAATGGCCGTGCAAGATAAAGATTGACCTAATGTCACAATTTGCATGAGAGGGGAGGTAGACAGGTTACGGTTGAGCCTTCTACGTGGAAATATAAAGCTGATAATGTTGTGAACCCATTCATTGACTGATTCGACCAGGGAAAGATTCATCACATCTGAATGGTCTAAGTTTTCATTCACTGGTATCTCTGTGGCTGTGGGTAACGAATATATATATAAATATATATATATATATATATATATATATATATATATATATATAATACATATATATATATATATATATATATGTATATATTCGTTATATATATATATATATAATATATATATATATATATATATATATATATTCGTTTATATAATATATATATATATATATATATATATATATCATATAGTATATATATATATTCGTTACCCACAGCCACAGTAATGCCAGTGAATGAAAACTTAGACCATTCAGATGTGATGAATCTTTACTGGTCGAATCAGTCATTGAAACGATTCTCATAAACAAACTCTTGGTGTAAATCGTGTAAATCGTGAAGAAATGATGAACGTTGATCAAACAACAACAGTCGGTGACATAACGATGAAACCCCTAGGGGTAGAGTGCCATCAGTGCACCTCATGCGGTGCACTGTAGGAATTACCTAAGGTTCTTTGCAGCGACCCATCTGCCCCCAGCTGCAACCCCTTGCATTCCTTTTATTGTATCTCCTTTTATTGTATCTCCGTTCATATTCTCTCTCTTCCTTCTTACTTTCCACCCTCTCCGAACAATTTTTTCACCGTGCAACTTCGAGGGTTCCTCTTGTTACATCTTCAATTAAGACCTTTTTATTTTCATTGTCCCTTTCAGCGTTGCATGTCTTCCATACGGTCCCAGTGCTCGGGCTGTGGCCTAAATTGTATATTCCATTCCGATATGTCGATGAATAATGCGTCTGCATTTGACCATTTTTAAAGCTTTGTCTGTAATTTCGTTTTTGAGAGTTGTGTGTATACATAGCGTCTCTGATGACCCCATCTTCGAAAAATGAATGAATTAGGCGTAATGGCGGTATCCGGCAACCATACGTTGGTATGTCACGAACCGTAATTTTTCCTGCTTGTTTAGCTCATACGTAGATGGATTGGTGAACTGGCAAATACATGGATACTTGTGCTCAAAGTAGACGTGTTTGTATGTGTGTGGGGTTTTATTTCTTTCTGTTTTCTTTTAACAAACTACATACATCCTTAGTTACTGAATCATGGATGGTTCACAACATATCCGCTTTTATATTTCCTACGTAAAAGGCTCAACCGTAACTGTCTACCTCCCCTCTCATGCAAATTGTGACATTAAGTCAGTCTTATCTTGCATGGCCACTCTGTACGACTTGGTATTAGGGGTCTCTTATATATATATATATATATATATATATATATATATATATATATATATATATATATATATATATATATATATATATAGAAGACTTGTAGGAGGAAGTACATCTCAGGTGGTCCTTAAAATACATTTATTACAACGTTTCAAAACACAAAGGTTTCATTTTCAAGCTGTAAAGACATAAAAACAATAAAATTAATATTAAAAGCGCTAAATTACAAATAAAAGGTATAATACATTATAAAAGACAAGATAAAAAAAAAAATGAAAACTAGTTAGCAGCAACCAACCATCAAGAGAGAAAGGGAGGACAGAAGTCAGAAGGAACAAACCAGAAATGACCGGCAACAGCTCACGTTAGGTAAAGAGTTGTCGAGAAGACTGCGTGTTCAATGAGGAACAAGCTGTTAATAAACAAGGACTCCAGAATTGTCAGTAGTTTGCCATTCGGTGCCCGTCCCAATATTTCAAAATCTTTGTATTGTATATTCAGCTTGCATTTATTAGCGTGTTGTCTGATATTAGAAAATTCTGGATTAGCAAGTTTGTTACCAGTTTTCTATAGCTAAACGCCCTTTATGACAATCAATTCTGACCCTCAGTAACCTCTGTGTGGATCCCACGTAGGTCCCCAGATTACATCTAGGGCAATTAAACTTGTACACAACACATGAGGTCATCAAAGGGTCAAGTTTATCCTTGAATTTAAACAAACTACCTAAACTGAGTGGGTTTGTTGGGATGATATTAAATCTAATAGCTGGTATATAATCAAATATAGTTTTCTTAGTGCATCGTAGAAATTTTTGTCATGGATTAAAGGTACATTTGCATAAAATGGAAGCTTAGGCACAGTAGGTAAGGAGACTTTTGGGATAAAAACGTTATTAAGAAGTTTACGAACATACCTGTGAAAAAGGTGTAGTGGGAAAATAATTGTTGGTAAAATATTGACGTAAAAAGTTGATTTCTTCGTGAAAACATTCCCAACTAGATGTCAATGAGAAGGCACGATGAAGTAATGTGGATAAAGAATTTAATTTAAAACCATAAAAACAGTGACTATAAAAATTTGAACCTAATCCTGTAAAAGTTCCCTTCCTGTAAACTGAAGTATTAAAATGATCATATTGTCGTAAGACTAAAACATCTAAGAATGGTAGTTTATTATCACTTTCGCATTCCATAGTAAATTTTATATTTATTTGGGTGTGCCGTATTAATGAAATGAAGAAACCTTTCAGTATCGTACTTGGATTTAAAAAGCGCGAAGGTATCGTCAACGTACCTTTTGTAGAATAGCGGATGGTAACTCAAAGGACAGGTGTCTAAAAAAATGCTCCTCCAGGGAGCACATAAAAATGCCTGCAAATATGGCCCTAATGGAGAACCCATAGCCATACCATCGATTTGAGTGTAACAATTATTATTAAAAATGAAGGCAGTGTCCTGCACTGCCAGTTGCAATAGTTTCTTAAAATCAGTTTATTTAAAATTATTATAAAAAAGGGAGTTAGTTTCAGGAAGAGTTTATTAATAATAATTTCAATAGTCTCATTCACAGGTACATGGAAAACAGAGACTCAACGTCATAACTGACCATAAAGAGGTCTGAGTCCTGGCTAAGTATGGCTTCTTTGAAGTTTAAGGAATTTTTGATGTTATATTCATTTTCTGTCAGTGGGGTAAAGCAGGGAACAAGGAACTTAGCTAACCTGTAATTCGGGGTATCATATGACGCTAGTATAGGTCTGATGGGAAGGCCTTCTTTGTGTGTTTTAGGAAGTCCATACATAATGCCATAGGTAGAACCGGTACTATAGAGAGAATGGTACTTTCTTCAGATATAATATTTTTATCTTTAAGACACTTTAAAAATCTATTGATCCGATCTTCAATTCTAAAAATGGTTGCAAAGTCTGGCTTACCTAGGAATTTGAATTTCGTGTTGTCATTTAGAATGCTTTCAACCTTATTAACATAATCAGATTTATTCATTAACACAACACCCCTTGCCTTTTATCTGGGCGAGTGATAAACTATGGTGTCATTCTTGCTAGTTTCTTAAGTATGTACAAGTCTTTTCTGGAGAAAAAAGGAGTCCAATGGGTTGTTAAGTTTGTTAAAGGTATTTTGTGCTAGAACCTGTAATTTTGTACGTAATCCTGAAATGTCGAAATTAATGTTTAGATTGATCAACCTGGAAAAAAGCGTTTCTAGTGAGCTATAAAACTGGTTGTAACTGGGTTTGTAACAGGGCAAACCGAAATCCAAACCGAAAGACAACAGGAATTCTTCCCTCTTTGTTAGATTATAACTAGAGAAGTTGAACACAGTTTTCTTGTTAGAGTTGAAAATAGGGATATTGATACCAAGTTTAGACAGTTTCCTCTCGTGAACCAACCGGACATTTGAAACAAAACATTCCATATTTTTATTGAGCAAATATTTAAAAATAAAAATAACAATCGACAAATGACAAATTATGAATAACGTTCTTCTGTAATGTCTCAGCTTGAGTTGTCAGCTTATTAATGCCTCTATTGAAAAAGAAACCCACAAATTCAATTTGTAACTTGTTTACTTCTAAGTATTTACATTAAGTTTTACTCCACACTCGAGTACTTTCAGGCCCTTCTGTGGCCCATTCTCAAGAGATGTTTGGGATGTTAGCCTGGGTCAAGGCCCAGCAGTCTTCTGGAACTTCTTCTCGTTGTGCTGTCATTTATGCGATGGCTCTGGTTTTCTTGAGAGTTGCCAATCCCCTCTTGTCGCTCTGATATCCTGAGCTGATGGTCAATGGGATTCACCCTTGTGGTAAGGGTGTGGTCACCGAAAGTCTGTTGGGCAGGAAACCTAATCTCCCAGGTCAGCAGGGTCAATCTTAGCTTCTTTTAATATCAAAGCTCGGCTATGGATCTTCTGAGGTAAAACCTTTGTTTCCTTCAATTACTTTGATCTCTCTGATAAGCGCACCTTCTACTACCCTCCTGTGACTAATTTTGTTGCCTACTGTTTTTGAAATCCATCCTATGGTCATTTTCCCAACAATGTCTAGCTATAGCACTCCCCTGAGAGTTAAGCTGTACTGCCCTTCTATGTTCTTGGACTCTAGTCCTTATTCCCCTACCTGATTCCCCCACATATCTGTCTCCACAATTATTGCAATTGATTATGTATACCCCCGCTACATCATCTGTATTACTGTCTTCTCCTTCCAATTTATTTTTACATACTTTGTTTTTTAAAGTATTATCAAATGTATATACAAATTTATATTGACTTCCTTTCATTTTTGAAGTGATTTGTTTCATTTTAGGCATAAAAGGGAGGGCAACTATTTTCTTGTTTTCTTTATTCCATGTACTCTCTACATTCGCTCTGTAAAATATTTTTCTAGCTTTGTTGAGTGCCCTTTTCTGAACCATTCCGGGTATGCTAATGCATCGAAGCTTTTATCGATGTAATTTATTTCTTGCTCTATCTTGCAAGGGTCACACGTTCTCATTGCCCTAAGAAATAAACCTGTTAGAACCCCTATTTTTATATCATGACTATGAAAAGAGAGAAATGAATATATGAGTTTGTATGTGTGGGCTTTCTATATGTGCTGAATTCATATCCTGTTTCTCTTTCTATGATATGTCTAAAAAGGGCAGTTTATTATTGTTACTTTTCTCTAAAGTGAACTGGATATTGTTATCAAACTTATTGAGCTCATCTAGAAAGTTTCTATTTTATTTCCATCCCTTGCGAATAGCAAAAATATCATCCACGTATCTCCACCATCCTTGCAGTTTTAAGTTAGGGACATTCACATTAGGAACTAGATTAGTTTCGAAATATTCCAATATAGATGTTAGCGAGTATAGGTGATAATGAGGACCCCATAGCTACTCCATATTTTTGTTTGTAAAACATGTCCCTCAAACGTGAAATAAGTATCACTGACACACAATTTGATCAACTCAAGGAAGACGCCTATTTCGATGTTGGATTGAAAATACCCTCATTATGTTTAGTCTGTAGGAATTCTATACTTTATCTAAGGGGACATTGGTGAATAATGCTACTACATCAAAACTAACCATGTGTCCCTTTATCTTTTTCTTAACTTTGTCTATGAAATCTACTGAATGTTTAATATGGGATTCTGAAAATATACCTAAGTATATTCCTAGTTCTCCAGCTAACCACACAGCTAAGTTTTTGTTAGGAGATTTCCTACTAGAAACAATAGGGCGTAGTGGGCAGCCCTCCTTGTGTATTTTGGGGCTGCCATATATATATGCAAGTTCAGGTCATTTACTTGAGAATAATTTAGTGCATAGCATGTCCTTCCATTACCTAGTCTACTGTTATTCTTCTTAACATTCTGATAAAGGTATTCTGAAGCTTTTTGGATTGTTGGAGGATTCTATATAGCATAAGTAGTTTCATCATCTAGTAGCCTGTACATTTTAACCCTATATTCTGAGCTATTCATGATGACAATACTACCCCCTTTGTCAGCTTTCATAATTCTAATATCTTTGTAGTCTTTTTAATCCCTTCAGAGCGATACTAAATCTCCTTGGCAAGATATCTCCAAGTTTGCTTTCATTACTTCCTATCATCACTCCTCTGAGAAAAGGAGCTAAATCATTGTGATGTTCGACATTAAGGTAGTTAATCTTGCTGTTGAATTCTATGTTAATATTGTTTGTAGTCCCTGCACAAAAATTTAATCCTAGCCCTAGTGCTGCTGTTTCATCCCCTAGTCAATAATCTACTTGAGATATTCTTTATATTATCCATATTGCTAAATTTTATCCAGACCGAATTACTAAATAACTCTCAACTTATTTTTAATGTTGACCATGTTACGATTTAGTAATTCGGTCTGGATAAAATTTAGCAATATGGATAATATAAAGAATATCTCAAGTAGATTATTGACTAGGGATGAAACAGCAGCACTAGGGCTAGGATTAAAAATTTTTGTGCAGGGACTACAAACAATATTAACATAGAATTCAACAGCAAGATTAACTACCTTAATGTTGAACATCACAATGATTTAGCTCCTTTTCTCAGAGGAGTGATGATAGGAAGTAATGAAAGCAAACTTGGAGATATCTTGCCAAGGAGATTTGTATTGCTCTGAAGGGGATTAAAAAGCCTACAAATATTATTAGAATTAGAAAGCTGACAAAGGGGGTAGTATTGTCATCATGAATAGCTCAGAATATAGGGTTAAAATGTACAGGCTACTAGATGATGAAAACTACTTATGCTAAAATAGAGAATCCTCCAACAATCCAAAAGCTTCAGAATACCTTTAATCAGAATGTGAAGAAAATAATCAGTAGACTAGGTAATGGGAAGGACATGCTATGCACTAAATTATTCTTAAGTAAATTACCTGAACTTGCATATATATATGGCAGCCCCAAAATACACAAGGAGGGCTGCCCACTACGCCCTATTGTTTCTAGTAGGAAATCTCCTACAAAAACTTAGCTGTGTGGGGTTAGCTGGAGAACTAGGAATATACTTAGGTATATTTTCAGAATCCCATATTAAACATTCAGTAGATTTCATAGACAAAGTTAAGAAAAAGAATATAAAGGGACACATGGTTAGTTTTGATGTAGTAGCATTATTCACCAATGTCCCCTTAGATAAAGTATTAGAATTCCTACGAACTAAACATAATGAGGGTATTTTCAATCCAAACCATCGAAATAGGCGTCTTCCTTGAGTTGATCAAATTGTGTGTCAGTGATACTTATTTCACGTTTGAGGGACATGTTTACCACAAAAAATATGGAGTAGCTATGGGGTCCTCATTATCACCTATACTCGCTAACACTATATGGAATATTTCGAAACTAATCTAGTTCCTAATGTGAATGTCCCTAACTTAAAACTGCAAGGATGGTGGAGATACGTGGATGATATTTTTGCTATTCTGCAAGGGGATGGAAATAAAATAGAAACTTTTTCTAGATGAGCTCAATAAGTTTGATAACAATATCCAGTTCACTTTAGAGAAAAGTAACAATAATAAACTGCCCTTTTTAGACATACTCATAGAAAGAAAAGAAACAGGATATGAATTCAGCACATATAGAAAGCCCACACATACAAACTCATATATTCATTTCTTCTCTTTTCATAGTCATGATATAAAAATAGGGGTTCTAACAGGTTATTTCTTAGGGCAATGAGAACGTGTGACCCTTGCAAGATAGAGCAAGAAATAAATTCATCGATAAATAAGCTTCGATCATTAGCATACCCGGAATGGTTCAGAAAAAGGGCACTCAACAAAGCTAGAAAAATATTTTACAGAGCGAATGTAGAGAGTACATGGAATAAAGAAAACAAGAAAATAGTTGCCCTCCCTTTTATGCCTAAAATTGAAACAAATCACTTCAAAAATGAAAGGAAGTCAATATAAATTTGTATATACATTTGATAATACTTTAAAAACAAAGTATGTAAAAATAAATTGGAAGGAGAAGACAGTAATACAGATGATGTAGCGGTATATATAATCAATTGCAATAATTGTGGAGACAGATATGTGGGGGAATCAGGTAGGTGAATAAGACTAGAGTCCAAGAACATAGAAGGGCAAAGTACAGCTTAACTCTCACTGGGGAGGTGCTATAGCTAGACATTGTTGGTAAAATGACCATAGGATGGATTTCAAAAAAAAACAAAAAAAAAAAACACAGTAGGCTTATATACAAAAGCAACAAAATTAGTCACAGGAGGGTAGTAGTAAGGCGCTTATCAGAGAGATCAAAGTAATTGAAGGAAACAAAGGTTTTACCTCAGAAGATCCCATAAGCGAGCTTTGATATTAAAAGAAGCTAAGAATTGACCCTGCTGACCTGGAGATTAGGTTTCCTGCCCAACAGACTTTCGGTGACCACACCCTTACCACAAGGGTGAATCCCATTGACCATCAGCTCAGGATATCAGAGCGACAAGAGGGGATTGGCAACTCTCAAGAAAACCAGAACAGCCATCGCATAAATGACAGCACAACGAGAAGAAGTTCCAGAGACTGCTCGGGCCTTGACCCAGCTAACATCCCAAACATCTCTTGAGAATGGGCCACAGAAGGGCCTGAAAGTACTCGAGTGTGGAGTAAAACTTAATGTAAATACTAGAAGTAAACAAGTTACAAATTGAATTTGTGGGTTTCTTTTTCAATCGTCAGAAGAAAACTGAAAGAAGTTTTTGTTTGGTTCATAATGCCTCTATTCTTAAGATTAATTTCCATTTGTAATAGTTTTTAGTTGCTTCTTCATAAAAAGTGGTGTTTGATACAGTGATGACTTATACAATTTAAATTTTTACAAAATTAGGTACAATCTGGTTGAGGCTACAATACTGTAAGAATTCAAGATCACATTCAGCCTTCCTCAGTTTCTTAAGGGTCTTTTCCAAAGATCGGCAGGAATTCTTGAAGGCAGCTCCATATTTGCTGTAAATAAATGAAGGCGTGGATATTTTGATATCCTCGTAGGCGAATCCTTGTAATAAAAAGAAGAACAAACAAAAATCGTGAATACATCGTCGTAAAGGTCTGGACAGCATCCGGAGAGCGATTCCAACATATGGCGTTCCGAAGTATGGCGGTTACTAGTAACTCGAAAAATAGAAGACTTGTAGGAGGAAGTACATCTCAGGTGGTCCTTAAAATACATTTATTACAACGTTTCAAAACACATAGGTTTCATTTTCAAGCTGTAAAGACATAAAACAATAAAACAATTAATATTAAAAGCGCTAAATTACAAATAAAAGGTATAATACATTATAAAAGACAAGATAAAAAAAAAAATGAAAACTAGTTAGCAGAACCAACCATCAAGAGAGAAAGGAGGACAGAAGTCAGAAGGAACAAACCAGAAATGACCGGCAACAGCTCACGTTAGGTAAAGAGTTGTCGAGGAAGACTGCGTGTTCAATTGAGGAACAAGCTGTTTAATAAACAAGGACTCCAGAATTGTCAGTAGTTTGCCATTCTGGTGCCCACGGTCCCCAATATTCCAAAATCTTTGTATTGTATATTCAGCTTGCATTTATTAGCGTGTTGTCTGATATTAGAAAATTCTGGATTAGCAAGTTTGTTACCAGTTCTATAGCTAACGCCCTTATGACAATCAATTCTGACCCTCAGTAACCTCTGTGTGGATCCCACGTAGGTCCCCAGATTACAATCTAGGGCAATTAAACTTGTACACAACACATGAGGTCATCAAAGGGTCAAGTTTATCCTTGAATTTAAACAAACTACCTAAACTGAGTGGGTTTGTTGGGATGATATTAAATCTAATAGCTGGTATATAATCAAATATGAGTTTTCTTAGTGCATCGTAGAAATTTTTGTCATGGATTAAAGGTACATTTGCATAAAATGGAAGCTTAGGCACAGTAGGTAAGGAGACTTTTGGGATAAAAACGTTATTAAGAAGTTTACGAACATACCTGTGAAAAAACAAAGTGTAGTGGGGAAAATAATTGTTGGTAAAATATTGACGTAAAAAGTGATTTCTTCGTGAAAACATTCCCAACTAGATGTCAATGAGAAGGCACGATGAAGTAATGTGGATAAAGAATTTAATTTAAAACCATAAAAACAGTGACTATAAAAATTTGAACCTAATCCTGTAAAAGTTCCCTTCCTGTAAACTGAAGTATTAAAATGATCATATTGTCGTAAGACTAAAACATCTAAGAATGGTAGTTTATTATCACTTTCGCACTCCATAGTAAATTTTATATTTGGGTGTGCCGTATTAATGAAATGAAGAAACCTTTCAGTATCGTACTTGGATTTAAAAAGCGAAGGTATCGTCAACGTACCTTTTGTAGAATAGCGGATGGTAACTCAAAGGACAGGCGTCTAAAAAATGCTCCTCCAGGGAGTACATAAAAATCCCTGCAAATATGGGCCATAATGGAAACCCATAGCCATACCATCTATTTCAGTGTAACAATTATTATTAAAAATGAAGGCACTGTCCTACACTGCCAGTTGCAAAAGTTTCTTAAAATCAAATTTATTAACATTATAAAAAAAAGAGTCAGCTTCAGGAAAGTTTTACTTAATAATAATTTCAATAGTCTCATTCACAGTACATTGGTAAACAGAGACTCAACGTCATAACTGACCATAAAGAGGTCTGAGTCCTGGCTAAGTATGGCTTCTTTGAAGTTTAAGGAATTTTTGATGTTATATTCATTTTCTGTCAGTGGGGAAAGCAAGGGAACAAGGAACTTACCTAACTTGTGATTCGGGGTATCATATGACGCTAGTATAGGGCTGATGGGAAGCCCTTCTTTGTGTGTTTTAGAAACTCCATACATAATGCCATTGGTAGAATCGGTACTATAGAGAGAATGGTACTTTCTTCAGATATAATATTTTTATCTTTAAGACACTTTAAAATCTATTGATCCGATCTTCAATTCTAAAAATGGTTGCAAAGTGGGTGGACTTACCTAGGAATTTGAATTTCGTGTTGTCATTTAGAATGCTTTCAACCTTATTAACATAATGAGATTTGTTTACTAAGACAACACCCTTGCCTTTGTCTGGGCGAGTGATAACTATGGTGTCATTCTTGTCTAGTTTCTTAAGTATGTACAAGTCTTTTCTAGAATAAAAAGAAGTCCAATTGGTTATAAGTTTGTTAAAGGTATTTTGTGCTAGAACCTGTAATTTTGTACGTATTCCTGAAATGTCGAAATTAATGTTTAGATTGATCAACCTGGAAAAAAGCGTTTTCTAGTGAGCTATAAAACTGGTTGTAACTGGGTTTGTAACAGGGCAAACCGAAATCCAAACCGAAAGACAACAGGAATTCTTCCCTCTTTGTTAGATTATAACTAGAGAAGTTGAACACATTTTCTTGTTGGAATTGAATATAGGGATATTGATACCAAGTTTAGACAGATTCCTCTCGTGAACAACCGGGCATTTGAAACAAAACATTCCATATTTTATTGAGCAAATATTTAAACAATAAACAATCGACAAATGACAAATTATGAATAACGTTCTTCTGTAATGTCTCAGCTTGAGTTGTCAGCTTATTAATGCCTCTATTCTTAAGATTAATTTCCATTTGTATAGTTTTTTAGTTGCTTCTTCATAAAAGTGTGTTTGATACAGTGATGACTTATACAATTTAAATTTTAACAATTATTTTCCCACCACTACAACCTTTTGTTTTCACAGGTATGTTCGTAAACTTCTTAATAACTTTTTTTATTTTTATTCCCCAAAACCAAAAGTCCCTTCCTTCCACCGTACTGTGCCTAAA
>NC_087214.1:55385681-55429491 GCF_015104395.2 Macrobrachium nipponense | reverse complement strand
AAAGAGTGCGTGCCTCCTTGCTTGCGTATGTAAGCCAGAGCCGTGTGTTGTCCGAGTTTATCTGTACCACCCCGCCTCTGACTATCTCTTCGAAGAACTTAAGGCTAGGTGTATGGCCACTAGTTCCTTGCAATTGATGTGCCAGGACACCTGTTCCTTTGTCCAGGTGCCTGACACCTCCCTTGCTCCTAGCGTCGCTCCCCATCCCGACTCCGAAGCGTCGGTATATAACACTTGGTCTGGGTTCTGCAGGGCAAGCGATATGCCCTCGTTCTTTTGAAGAGGAGGGATCCACCACTTCAAATGATCTCTTACCTCTTGTGGAAGTTGGAAGATGTCCGAGAGTTGTCCCGTCTTCCAACTCCACACCTCTTTCAGGAAAAACTGAAAGAGGGACGAAGGTGAAGCCTCCCAAGGAGAGAAGAACTTTTTCTAGTGAGGACAGGGTCCCTAAAAGGCTCAGGTAATCCCTCGCTGAACTGTTCTTTCTCTCTAAGAAGCTCGAGATTCTCGACAAACCTCGAGTGATTCTTTCTCGCGAAGGATATACTCGAAAACCCCGAGAATCCATCTGAATCCCCAGATAGACCAAGTTCTGGCTGGGGATCAGCTGTGACTTCTCGAGGTTGACGAGCAATCCCAGCGAATCTATCATGTTCCTTGTTAACTGATAAACCCTCCTCCAAGCACTGAATCTCCGACTTGGCCCTGATCAGCCAGTCGTCCAAGTAGAGGAGATGTTTATTCCCTCTAGGTGAAGCCATCTTGCCACATTCGCCATCAGGTTGGTGAATACTTGCGGAGCTGTAGACAGACCGAAGCACAGAGCCCTGAACTGAAAGATCTTGTCTCCTATTACAAAACAAAGATATTTCTTTGACAAATGGTGAATGGGAACGTGGAAATATGCGTCTGCAAGTCCAGAGAGACCATCCAATCTCTTGGACGAAGAGCCGACATTACTGAGGCGGACGTTTCCATGCGAAACTTCTTTTTCTGAACAAAGCGATTCAGAGCGCTTACGTCCAGAACTGGTCTCCACCCCCCCGATGCCTTTGGTACTAGAAAAAGGCGATTGTAAAATCCCGGGGAGTGGATCCTGCACAAGTTCGATGGCCCTCTTTTTTCCCACATTTGTTCCACCATTTGAAGGAGAGTCTTTCTCATAACCGGGTCTCTGTACCTCGCTGACAGTTCCCGAGGCGTAGATGTTAGGGAGGGCTGTTGTCGAAGGGGATTACATATCGCCTTCTTTAGGACCGACACTGACCAAGGGTCGGCTCCCCTTTTTGCCCATACTCCTGCAAAGTTCAGGAGTCTGGCGCCCACTGTTGCTTGAAGGAGCAACAAAGTCATTTGGATTTCTTGAAGGGCCTAAAGGAAGACCTTCCTCTCTTATCAGAGCTCTTCTTTCTGGCAGGGGACGAGCCGCTGTACCTCACGAAAGGGCTGCTGAGGAGAGGACGAGAGTCCTTCTTGAAATCGCCGACACTACAGGGCGTCCTTTCTTGGACGTTTGTGTTAGTAGGTCTTGTGTCGCCTTCTCAGTTAGCGAGCGAGATATATCCTTCACTAACTGAGAAGGAAACAGATGATCCGATAGAGGGGCGAACATAAAAAAGCAGTCCTCTGGCTCGGAGAAACCCCTTTCGATAATAGGGATCCATATACTGATCTCTTTTTCAGGAGACCAGCACCAAAAAGGGAAGCCACTTCACCCGCAACCGCCGTCCTGTACTGCCTTGTCCATGCAAGACAGGACGCTATGGAGAATTCTCTGGGTTTTTAAGAAACTCCGGATCTTTAGATTTGTTGGCCCAGAACTCCGATGTGACCAATCCAGAAAGTTGAACACCTCCTAAAGTGACAAAAAGTCCTTTAGAAAGTGGTTCAACTCTGAAGTGCTCCACGTCGCTCTGACGATCCTAAGGAGTGACGTCTAGAGGCCTCCACTAAATTGGAAAAGTCCGCATCTGCAGAGGCAGGTAGAGAAAGACCCATAGTCTCTCCTGTCCCATACCAAATAACCTCTCTTTCCATGTAGTTTGGAAGGAGGCATGCAGAATACCGTCTTTCCTAACTCCTTCTTCTTGTCCATCAAGAATCTAAAGAATGGAGTGCCTTCTTCATCGATATAGCAGGCTTCATTTTCAAAAAGGCCGAAGATTTTGCCGTAGCCGAGCTCGAAAAGAGAGAACGAGGAGAAGGAGGAGCCGCCGGACTAAGAGAATCTCCCAAATTCTTGAAGCAATAATGGGGCTAAGACTTTATAACTCGAGAGTCCCTCATTAGCAGGAGGTTCGTCATCCGACAACTCGTCTAACCCTCGATCAGACGAAGGAGAAAGTTCACGTTTGGAGGGAGAGTCCTTCCAAGACCTCCTACGCTCTGAAGGGGAGGAGCTCCTATTTGGAGAAGAGTCATAAATTCCAGGAACGAGTCTCCGACTCCTGCCTCCTGGCTCTTGACTCTTGCCTCCTGACTCCTGCCTCCTGGCTCCTGCCTCCTGCCTCCTGACTCCGGACTCCTGCCTCCTGACTCCGGACTCCTGGCTCCTGCCTCCTGACTCCTGCCTCTTGGCTCCTGGCTCCTGCCTCTGACTCCTGACTCTTGACTCCTGACTCCTGCCTCTTGCCTCCTGGCTCTTGCCTCCTGGCTCCTGCCTCCTGCCTGGATGCCTCCACACTCCTGGCTCTTGGCTCCTGCCTCCTGGTTGACTCCTCACTCCTGGCTCTTGGCTCCTGCCTCCTGGGTGACTCCTCACTCTGGCCGGTGCCAGACGTCTGATAGGTTCATCAAGGTTCGTACCGGAAACCTCACCTCGAGTAGGAGTATCGATCCTGGCGGCAGATACCTCCATACGTCTGGAGGATCTTTTGATCGGAAGGGAAGAGTCTTTCCTTCTAGGAGGCTCCTTTGACAGAACTCCTACAAAAGACGAAATCTGTTCTTGCATCGCCATCATGAATCTCTTCGTAACCTCCTCTTTATCCTCTTCGGGAGGAGGGGAAGGAGGAGGGGAGGAGTCCATAGCCTCCACCTCCTGCCTCCTTCTCACTCTGGTTGAAAGAATGGCTCTTCTTGCCTTCTTCACTCCCGAGGGAGACTCCTCAGGAAAGTTTTCTGGGCTCGAATCAATAGTCGGAGCTTCCAACTCCTCTTGAGTGGCCGAGATCGATCTGATCTCTCCAATCACGTCTCGAGATGAAGATCCCGACGACGAAAAACACTCACGCAGGACGCTTTTTACAATAGCGATCCTTGGCAGTCTGGGGTGTCACAGAAACCGCCGAAGGGGACACCTGATCGGGGGGGTGGGGATTCTCCACAACCTCCTTTCGGTTTTCGACATTCCTTCTCCTCTGGGCATGTGAGCTTGGAAGAGGTCTAGACCTAGGAGCGTTGCTGAGCCGACCAGATGCCCCCTCCACTACACTGGGACACTCATATCACTGTCCACTGAATAATCACTAGCCTTACCTTGTATGGCAGCCATTTTGTTTTCCATCAACTTGAAGGCTGCTTTTAGATCCGCAAGTTCTTTTGCTGAATCTACAGGTTCTGCAATAGGAGAAGGGCTGCAATGGAAGGAGAAGTAGCAATACTTACCCTTGGGAAGATCCCAAGCTAGGAATTAGTTCAGATCTAGAACTACTTAAACTTCTATAAGAAGCCTCCTCATCTTTCTCTCTCTAACTTTTTTAAATAATTAGTTAGATTCTTCCATTCGTTCTCACTCAAGTTCTCACATTCCTTACAAGTATTAGTAAAATAACATTCATACTCCCTGCAACCCTTGCATACCGTGTGAGGGTCTACCGAAGCTTTCGGCAACCTCACCTTACAGCCTACATTCACACAACGTCTCACAACCATTCCAGAGTCAGACATTATTAAAGAAAATTCCAAAATCAAGTCCACAAAACAGTCCACAAAAGCGTATGCCAATCCAACAATCCAGATACGTCACCAAAAGTCGGTCAAGAAGATCAATTGCCGGTGAAAAAAGAAAAACCAATCGAGAGGAACCAACAACAATGTTGATGGCCCGGGCGACAGAAGAATTCTGATTAGAAAACGGGAATGGTTCCTAGTCCTGCCACCCAGGGCAGGGCGGTAGATCACCTGACCTACCGGTAGCGTGTGCCGCGAAATTTGAAATTCTGTCGGAGACGACGGAGTCTATAGCTAAGTATATATCTGGCAGGGAAGTTGAATGTATAAAAAGTAAGGTTTTCTTAGCATTTTTTATGATGTTCCAGCTTGCGACGATTTTCGGGTTACAACGCGTCTCAAGAACAAAACCCCCGTCGTAACCCGGGCACTGCCTGTACTTACAACTCTGAATATTTAGAAGATTGACGCCATCTCGATATTTGCGGAGTTGCTTGTGTCAATAAACTTCCCATTCCATGTGCTAAATCTGCACACCACTTGTACCCATAGACACTGGGGCACTTTCTTCACAAAAATCATAAACAATGACTTCCAACCACGACTTATCCAAGGGAACTACCATTTTTGGTAGAAGAAGAAGGAGCATGCACTAGATAATTATTTAAATAAATATTTGAATGGCAGTATAAGGTCATGAATTGCATAAATTTTGTACACATTCATGATAATTAATTTGAAAATATTCGTTGATGGAAAAATAACTAGATTCCTGACTCAGATATTTTTCAGGGTTAGTTTGGTTGCATAAATGGGATAACAGACATGAATTAAATAAACATTTTGAAGTAACAAAGTAAAGTACAACTAAATAATGAGTTAAGTAAAAAATTAAGGGAATAAAGCTTTGCACCTCATAAACCGTGTAGTGGTGTGCTGCCCATAACTGTGTTTGTGGAGGGAATGCTTAGGAACCAGGAACCGCAACATAGTTCAAGTGCAATTTGGAGTGAATTAAGACCAAAACATGTATAATTACAATCAAATAAGCACTGTGGAGTTTCAGTAGTGATGGCAGTAAGGATAAAACCACCGATTACAAGGTAAAAATGAATTTCAGTGCAAACCATGACCCCGGGAATAAAAAGTTTCATACTTTCACTAATATAGGCAACAAAATGTTGTTTTATTGTGCTGATTACATCTGCAATCTTGAGTAAGATCAATAAACATTACATATATACGCTAACATTGTTCAAATGAGTGCTGGGAAGGCTGGGGAAGATGGTGGCTCCACTGTGCTTACGAACGGCACCTCACGCGGGTGCCGCCATATTGGATTTCAAAACCGCCTTGAAAACATATTTTACGAAGACCTCACATGTTTATTTTAGTTCGTATGGCACTTTCACATACGTATCACATTATGTTGACGAAATTTCAATCTTTTGAATGGTATGCTTAAAGATGTAATTGTATTCTTGCTTTACCAATTAGATATAAAGTGAATAAGGCTGATCCAAGCAATGACGATGGATCCACTGCGGTGTTTCCCCCTATTTCTAAAGTAGATACTAGCAGATGACGGCAAAAATCAGAGTTGCCAATTTAGCTGAGCTTCACACATACGCCAATGCATTTAAAAACTGTTTCCATCCGTTCTAGTTGTCACAGTAATGCAATAATGATAAAATTGCTATAATATGCATATATACTACAAATAGATACACTAATTTCCCCAGTTTTGTGTAAGTCTTATACCCAGTTTGGAGGATGAACACATACCAATTGGCAATGCTGATAAACAATAGAAGAGTGCGAACAACGCTGTAGGTATTGTTCACAGCAAAACTGTTGATATTTGAGTCAGGAATCTAGTTACTTTTTCAACAACGAATATTTTCAAATCAATAATCATGAATATGTAAAAAATTTATGCAATTCCTGACCTTATACTGCCGTTTAACTATTTATTTAAATAATTATCTAGTGCACGCTTCTTCTATCAAAAATCGTAGTTTCCTTGGATAAGTCGTGGTTGGACGTTATTGTTTACAATTTTTGTGAAGAAAGTGCCCCAGCATCTATGGGTACAAGTGGTGTGCACATTTGGCACATGGAATGGGAAGTTTATTGACACAGCGACTCTGCAAACATCGAGATGGCGTCAATCTTCTAAATATTCGGAGTTGTAAGTAAAAATTTTGAAAGCATCATGGAGGTATGTGCACACTGCGTAGAGCCAGACTTTTCATTAACCTCTTTTTAATCTTGAAATATGACCTTAATTTCTAACTTTGGAGAAAATACTTACTTCAAAAGGATAGTAGAGGTCTCAAGCTCTTGCTCTCACCACCAACAACTCGTGACTGGTGCCCATCTCCAGTGTCAGCACGTGTTAAAGTACTTTTTCGGAGAGTGGATCCACATGCGGTGGAAACTGGATCCGCTAGTCCAGTTGGTTGTTCCCCTAGTCAAGATCGCCGCGGAATGCTTAGGGTAAACAACCATGGACAATCCATCGTCATCGCGCTGGAGAGGCCTTATTCACTCGATATTTAATTGGTGAAACAAGAATACAATTACAACTTTAAGCCTACCATTCAAAAGATTGAAGTTTCGTCAACATAATGTGATATATGAAAACGCCATGTGAACTAAAATAAGCATGTGAGCTCTTCGTAAAATATGTTTTCAAGGCAGTTTTGAAATCCAATATGGCAGCAATCGTGTGGCTGGCCGGTCTAACCTCGGACAATCCACCATCTTTCCCAGCCTTCCCAGCACTCATTTGAACAATATTAGCGTATACAGGCAGTCCCCGGGTTACGACGGGTTCGGGTTACGATGTTCCGAGGTTAAGGCACTTCTCAAATATATTCATCTCACATTATTTCCAGGGTTACGACGCCTACAACGCTCATCTGGTAGATAAAATATGACACCAAAAATGTAAAATAATCAATATTTGAAGGTTTTTTTTATGAAAAATGCAATAAGAATGCAGTTTACACAGTTTTCAATACACCCAAAGCATTAAAAATAAGACTTTCTTAGGATTTTTTATGATGTTCTGGCTTACAACACGTCTCAAGAATGGAACCCTGGTCGTAACCCGAGGACTGCCTGTATATGTAACGTTTATTAATCTTACTCAAGATTGCAGTTGTAATCAGCACGATAAAACATTTTGTTGCCTGTATTAGCGAAAGTATGAAACTTTTTATTCCCGGGGTCATGGTTTGAACTGAATTCATTTTTACCTTGTAATCGGTGGTTTTATCCTTACTGCCATCACAACTGAAACTCCACAGGGCTTATTTGATTGTAATTATACACATTTTGGTCTTAATTCACTCCACATTGCTGTTCCTGGTTCCTAAGTACTACTCACTCCGCAAACACAGTTACGAGTAGCAGACGATAACATTGATTATGAGGTGCAGTGCTTTATTCTCTTAATTGTTTACTTTACTCATTATTTAGTTTAACTTTACTTTGTTACTTCAAAATGTTTATTTAATTCATGTCTATTATACCTTTTTTGCAACTAAATTAACCCCCAAAAATTACAAATATTTCGGATGTATACTTATGAGCAGACAATGCGAGGAAAAATTACTCATCGTTGCCAATCTAGTGGAACGTCACACATACGCCGATGCATTTACAAACTGTTTCCATGAATTCTAGTTGTCATAGTAATGCAGTAATGATAAAGTTGCTGTAATATGTATATATACTACAAATAGATACGCTAATTTCACCTATTTCCCCGGTTTTGTGTATATCTTATACCCAGTTTGGAGGGTAAACACATACCAATTGACAACATTGATAAACAATTGAAGAGCACAAAACGCCGCAAAGAATGCCATAGTCCCCTTGAATAAGTACGAATAAGTGCTGGTTAGAGGTCGGGGTTTCAGTTGTTGTGATGAAAGTGCCCCAGCGTCTATGGGTACAAGTGGTGTGCAGATTTAGCACAGGAAATGGGAAGTTTGTTGACACAAGCGACTCCACAAACATCGAGATGGTGTCAATCTTCGAAATATTTGGAGTTGTAAGTAAAAACTTCAAAAGCGTTTTGGGGTTGTGGGCACTGCGTTGGCCACCCTTTTCATTACCCTCTGTTTACATCTTAAAATATGGCCTTAATTTCTAACTTTGGAGAAAATACTTACTTTAATGAGTAAAGTAAACAATTAAGGGAATAAAGCTTTGCACCTCATAAACAGTGTCGTCGTCTGCTGCCCGTAACTGTGTGGAGTAAGCGCTTAGGAACCAGGAACAGCAACGTGGTTCAAGTGCAATTTGGAGTGGATTAAGACCAATTATGTGTATAATTACAGTCAAATAAGCCCTGTGGAGTTTCAGTAGTGATGGCAGTAAGGATAAAGCCACTGATTACAAGGTAAAAATGAATTCAGTTCAAACCATGACCCCGGGAATAACAAGTTTCATACTTTCACTTATATAGGCAACAAAATGTTGTTTCATTGTGCTGATTACAACTGCAATCTTGAGTAAGATCAATAAACGTTACATATATACGCTAACATTGTTCAAATGAGTGCTTGGAAGGCTGGGAAAGATGGTGGATTGTCCGTGATTAGACCGGCCAGCCTGACGATAACCGCCATATTGGATTTCAAAACTGCCTTGAAAACATATTTTATGAAGAGCATCACATGCTTATTTTAGTTCGTATGGGCTTTCATCACATTATGTTGACGAAACTTCAATCTTTTGAATGGTATGCTTAAAGTTGTAATTGTATTCTTGTTTTACCAATTAAATATCGAGTGAATAAGACCCGGGCAGCGTGGTGACGATGGATCGTCCGTGATTGCTTACCCTATATAGAAATACCCATAGGGTAAACAACCGCATGGCCTGGCTCAACTCGCCAACGATCTCGGCATGCCACCCTCTGAAAAAGTAGTTATAACGCGTCCTGACACCGGAGATGGGCATCAGTCGCAACTTCTTGTTGGTGAGAGACGGAGCTAAAGACCTCTACTCTCCTTTCGAAGTAAGTATTTTATCCAAAGTTAGAAATTAAGGCCAAAATGTTATTTTCATAATAAAATAAATTTTTGAACATACTCACCTGGTAGTTATATACGTATATAGCTTACATCCATGACGTCACGGCAGAATTTCATAATCCGCGGCAATCGCCGATTGGGTAGTCAGGTGTACCACCTATGCTCCCTCTAACCAGGTACCTGGAACCATTCCAACTATTCCTCAGATCTTCCATGACCCTAGTCTCTAGAGGGGAGGAGGGTGGGAATTAAATTATATATAACTACCAGGTGAGTATGTTCAAAAATTTATTTTATTATGAAAATTATATTGTTATGATACAATAAAGTTTCATACATACTTACCTGGTAGATATATACATAGCTATCGACTCCGTCGTCCCCGACAGAAATTCGAATTTCGCGGCACACGCTACAGGTAGGTCAGGTGATCTACCGGCCTGCCGCTGGGTGGCAGGACTAGGAACCATCCCCGTTTTCTAATCAGATTCTCTCTTCCACCTGTCTCCTGCGGGGAGGCTGGGTGGGTCTTCAATTGTATATATCTGCAGGTAAGTATGTATGAAACTTTATTGTATCATAACAATATCATTTTCATACATTCAACTTACCTGTCAGATATATACATAGCTGATTGACACCCTTTGGTGGAGGGCAAGAGACAGCTAACTACTGACTAGACAGGTAAACAACATATGTTGTAGGGTATTTTATAGACCTTGGTTCCTCTGTCTAAGACGAAGGGTTGACTCCTAAGCTATTGCGTAGGAGTCTGCTTCGTCTCAAGAGCCTTCGCGGATAGTGATCTGCCAAGAGTTCTTGTGGGTCTACCGATGGGGTCTTATCCACTTACTCGGTCGAGCCTAATTGGCATTTGTCAATGGTGCTAATCCGCTTATATGACAACATGCCTATGCCTATTGGCATAACTAAGGAGCGCAACACCGATCCCGATCACCTGTTCCTAACATGAGGGTTCGCGCTAAATTGAAAAAGAGTTATCCCCCAAACTCCTTTCAAACCTCAAAAAAAACCACTGAGTTAAAATAATTTCAACTCATTATTAAAGGATCAGTGTCGGCTCCTTATCCCAGCAACGTATCCGCTGATACGTATAAACCAAGAGAGAAGGATCTCTCGTAGGTTAACTTGAAGTCCTTCGTGTAATGAGCAGTCAACACATATTTGCATCTCTCATATGTTAAAGCTAATATGTCTTCCTGACATATTGTTACGAAAAGAACAAGAATTTGCAAAAGCTCGCACTTCATGAGCTTTTAAATTCTCAGCTGTTTGAAGGTATCATCAAGTCACTTATGAAGTGCTTTAGAGATCCCCATTGTTTCAAAGAAGACTAGCTTTCTTTGAACTGGATCTCATCTGGATGAAGCCTAGCGCCTGGCTTGCGCCTGGCTGGCGCGAGGAGTATCCTGTTTGGAATACTCCTGGCGCCTGACAGTCGTAAAACTCTTCGAATACTCCTGCCGTCTGGAAGGCGCATCTCGCTCCAAATACTCCTGGCGCCTGTTAGGAGTATTAAGCTCAGAATACTCCTGGCGCTTGGTAGGCACATCGCGCTTCGAATACTCCTGGCGCCTGGTAGGAGTAAAAAGTCTAGAATACTCCTGGCGCCTGGGAGGAGTATAAGCTTCGGAATACTCCTGGCGCTTGGCAGGCGCAGAGCGCCTCGAATACTCCTGTCTTCTAGTAGGCGCATCTTGTTCAGAATACTCCTGGCGCCTGGGAGGAGTATTAAGTTCAGAATACTCCTGGTTCCTGGGAGGAGTATCGAGGTCAGAGTACTCAAGGCGCCTGGCAGGAGTATCTCTTCCCGAATACTCCTGACCTATGGAAGGCGCATCTAGTTCCGAATACTCCTGTGGCTTGGTAGGAGTATCGCTCATGGAATGCGCCTTTCGAATGGCAAGTATATTGCGCTTAGCGGGCACTATACTCCTATCAGGAGTTGTCTCTTCTCCAGTTGGCTCTTGTTGCTTGGATGAAGATCTGGGCCTAGAACGATCTACAGTAAAGTCAGGCTCTTTGCGCCTACTTGGCGCCTGGCTCCTAGTTGGCGCCAGACGCTTGGCAGGAGTTACTTCCTTTCCCACGTCTCGCCTGCCTAACGCATCGCTCCCCCCAGAGATGGCCGCTTGTGCGACAACTCCCCTGTAGGGTTCGTCGCGCCCGACAGGAGATCGGTATTTGGGTCTCTTAATCGGAAGCCTGTCATCCTTTTTACGAGTAGGCTCTTTAGAAAGTACTCCTACCAAAGACGCTAATTGCTCCTGCACATTCATCAAAATTTAGTCAGCTACATCCAGTAGACGATATGAAATTTTCAAAAGTCCCGAGAGACAAGTCTTCCTCCGAGGAGGATCCTTATTGCATACTTCCGTTGCTAACGAGTTCTCCTCCTACATGTTGATGAGTTTTCTCGTTGCAGAAGCTTCCCTATCCTTGCCCGAAGGAAGGGAAGGAGCTTGGAATTTTAAAGAGGTTCTGAGCTGAAATTGGTAGGACTCCTGATTTCTAGCTCTTGAATGTATCCCTCTGAACCTTTTGGGAAGTAGTTTGAGCCCTTCTCGCGTTCCAAAGACTCTGTCCGTAAACGTTTAAACCTTGTCTTCTTCTGTAGATGACAATGTCCCTATATTACCCCGGACAACGAAACCTCTATCTGAAAGCGTTGATCCAGGAATAAAGGCTTTAGTTCTTTTGCCAAACATACTATGCTGGCCAGAACCCATTGCCGAGTCTTCATAGAATTTGATTCCAGATTCTAAAGCCCAAAATTTCACTTGTCCTTTTGATCGTTTAGGACCAAGAGAAACCTTTGATTAGGAGCAGTTCCATCTTGTCGGAACACGGAATCTGAGGCCCAAATTAGGATCCCATTCTAAGTATAAGATCTCTTACTCTTATCGTATAGAGGTATTGTATAAGATCCCGAAGATCTTAATTCTCTACTATCTCTAATATTCTTTGTCTAGACAGAGTATATCTTTTTACTGTGTTCATTGATAGCATAAAATACCAAGGTGATTCTTCCCTCTGAAAGGGAAGAAAACTATTATGTGGTTCACAGAGGTATCGGAAGAGGACAGTTTTCCCCTTTCTATCTAGCACGATCTGCAGCAACTCTATGTCTTTAACATATTTAAAGGAATTTATCAAGCTTCCCTTGAAAAATCCTCTCATTCATATTTACTTCTGGTCAGTCTGCACGCAGACAGACTCAGAGTGAATAGGTTTTTCAGGTCCAATATTTATAATAGAATCCGATAAAATCTCTACTCTCTTAGAAAAACTTCCGACACATGCTGAAAGAAGAACGTGACCCTCTGTGAATCCAACCTTTTTATTGCCAAAATGATGCATTCATCTTCTTCCTTTGACACCCATTTATTTAATTTAATATGTGTTAAGAATATATATAAACTAGGGGTAAAAAAGACTAAGTTTATTACCCCTATTTAATTAAAGATGGCGTATCTTGCTACCTCTCTTGTTTTGAGGAAAAGGAAGCAATCTATAAGAAGCTCGTTCATCTTCTGCCTTGCGAAGAGATCTGTGAATACTTTCCGCAGGGTCTGACAACTCTTTCCAATAAATGTTAAATCGTGCTCTGCCGAATTAAAATCCTTTAAAATCCTGTCACATTGTGGTAAACAGCATTCATCTAGAAACTCTTGTAAGGATAGTAGGAACGCTGTAATTAACCACGGTGTGTGCATAAGGCTTAACCGTATCGTTATCTAAGGTGAATTTCTACTAGTACATTCTTTCCTCGCCGAGGCAGAGAGATATCCTTAGCAAAACGAATACGATGTTATTCATGTTTGCCTAAAAAATCCCCTAAATTCGTGTTAAGTCCCTGATTGTATGGGAATATACGGTGAAGCATTCGATCCCTTAGGAGAGAAAGATGTAACCAACCGTTCACGACCGAGAACCGGATGGTACTAGATTGGCTCACAATTACAGCCGTCTCGTTCACTGCTGGCTGCCTTCATTCTGAGTTGCCAGTTACTCCCTTCAATGAATGGATATAATAAAATTATTCTCGAGTCTAAGAAAGCTCTCAATAATGCAAATTTAAGCCAACAACCTTTGTTAATACCGAAGCTGAATAGGTATTGTCGTAACAAACCTTTTAAGCGAAGTCTTTACTAGGAAAATCCTGTAAGGATATAGATAATTCCGTAGCGAACCAGAAAGGCAACTATGGTATGCGTATATGACTTGTCATTCAGTAGTCATATACAGCAAGCCTTCTACGACACTCTTTCCTTTCCGACATGCAGAGAAAGAATGGAAATCTTACTCTCTTTCGTTCATTTCGTCAATAATCCCGAATGAGTATTAGTCGAAAGAGATCGCAAATGACAACCGAGGATCGAAGAGAATCTCTCCAGCTTTTATTATCTTGGAGATAAGTCCGTATTTTACGCCATTTCTTATCTGGAAGAGCCTCTAATCAATGAATGAGAGCTCGTACGAATCTTGTTCAACTTCCAAACGATTGCCCCTCTTTCTGTAAATGGTTGGTTGCCATATTGTTTAGAAGGAGGATGATTTTAATATCCTCTTACTAATACTGAACTAATTCTCACAATTCTGCTCTATCTTCCATTCCTCAATTTGGGACAAGATTGAGCAACCGGAGGAGAGCGCTCCTTTCGAAAGGTGAAGGGCTTTTAGCAGTACCGACTCTAACCTGACAAGGGCTACGGCAGCCTGTGCTACATCTTGAGTCCCTGCCTGGAAAAAGCCAGCCGAACTTGCTCTTGCCTTTATGCATTAAGACGATCTGACAATAAGGGCAACGGTCCGCTGCGCGACAACCCCCGTCCCTATCAGGAGAAGCCTCGAATGTCTTTCACCTTTCGCCTGGAGGACTCTTGGCGGTTGTCAGGTTCTTCTTGTAGGAGAAAGTGTCTGGCGCTAAGCAGGAGTATCTTGCCTGAGAATACTCCTGGCGCCTGGGAGGAGTATCGCGAACGGAAATACTCCTCATCCTCGGAATACTCCCTGGCGCCTAGCAGAAGTATCGCTTTCCTAGGAGGAGTATCGTTGATCGGAATACTCCTGGCGCCTGGTAGGAGTATCACGTTCCGAATCTCCTGGCCCTGGAGGAGTATCGTGCTGGCGTCGGCGGATACTTCCAATGGCCGCCTGGGAGGAGTATCGTGCTCGCGGAATACTCCTGGTGCTTGCAGGAGTACTCGATTCCGAATACTCCTGGCACCTGGGAGGAGTATCGTGAATCGAACACTCCTGGCACCTGGCAAGAGTATCACGTTCCGATCATGATACTCCTGGCGCCTAGGAGGAGTATCGTGATCAGAATACTCCTGGATCGTAGAAGACGTATCGCCCTTGGAAAGTTCTGTACGTCTGGAAGGTTATTCGAATCTGGAATCTTCCGCCTTCTGGAAGATTCCGCTTGTGCGGAAGGTTCTGTGTGCGGAAGGTTTCGATCTCTTGTACATTTGTTCTTGCTTAGAATTCGACAATACTTCCATTTTCGACATAGCCCTCCCTTTCTTTGTTCTGATGAGAAGGTACTTCCATTTCCGATAAAGATCCTGGTTCATAGTCTTTCAGGCGCTTTGCGCCTATATTCAGGCCCTTCAGGTGCTTTGCGCCTCGTTTCAGGTGCTTTGCGCCTTGTTTCAGACGCTTTAGGCGCATTGAGCCTCGTTACCGGAGCTTCATGCCCCAGGAGCTAGAAGCTTAAAAGTTATATATATGTGTACTCACTAAACGAGATCCATATATTCATTCGATCAACAAATATTCTTTAATATCTAATTCGTTCTTCCTTCAGAATAGATATATTTTCATACTTCTCCTTTCTCCGTCTCTTCTGAGGTTCCGATAGCCAGAACGAGATTATCTTGCATCTTCATTTAATCTACGCCGTTGAATGTTTCTACTCCTTATTCGTCAAGACGATAATAAAAAGGGGAACATATTGAATTAGGATGCCTTTCCAATGGCTATCCCTGGCAGTCTGGGACGTCCTACAGAACCTGCCGAGGGGACGCCTGAACGGTGGGGGTTCTCCATAACCTCCGTACGGCTTTCGACATTCCTTCTCCTCCGGGCCAGGGAGCTTGGAAGAGGTCTAGGCCTGGGAGCGAGACAGAGCCGATCAGACGCTCTATTGCAATGGGGAACACTATAATCACTTCTTACCTTATAATAGCTCGTATCTTGAGCTACATTCCTTTATCTTCAAATTGCAAATGAATTTGTAGTTTCTGTGAAGTAAGAAGGAGATGAGGAAACAACACCTACTAGTACTGTTAATATTCTAACTGCTTGTCAGAACGAGGGCTATTAAAGCTTCTAAAGAAAGCATATCTAGTTCTATGTTTTTCTGACTTCCTCAAATAGGAAGTTACCTTATTTTCCTCAATCAAATTCTAACATTTATTACACTTTATCAATGAATAAATATTTATATTTCCCTTTCTTGCAACTATGTAATTGTCTACCGAAAACTTCGGTAGTTACACATACTCTATTCTTCGAAAACTTCGAAGTTAATTCATTAAAAGTTATTCAAAAGTTATTAAAAACGTATGCCAAACCACCGATCCAGTACTTCCCTGTAAAAGTCGGCCCAGAAGATCGATGGCGATGAAACACGAAAATCAAATCAGGAGGGAAAGCAAACATATGTTTACCTTCCCAGCGACAGAGAGAATCTGATTAGAAAAAACAGGGATGGTTCCTAGTCCTGCCACCCAGCGACAGGCCGGTAGATCCCTGACCTACCTGTAGCGTACGTAGCGTGCCGCGAAATTCGAATTTCTGTCGGGGCGACGACGGAGTCGATAGCTATGTATATCTGACAGGTAAGTTGAATGTATGAAAATAAAATTTTTAAACATCTAACTCACCTGGTAGTTATATATATAGCTGATTGACACCTTTGGTGGCAGGTCAGAGACAGCTATCATCGTTGGAATTGACATAAGGGTTAATAAACCAACTTAAGGTTCCTACCTGTTAAGGAAGCTGACTTCAATGATATCCTGCCTCATTATGTCTGCCTTCCTTAAGAGATCCAGCGATCCACCCAGGGGGCTGAAGACCTCTAGGAGCTGTCAACCGGTGTATAAACTCTATGTGACTAGACCTCCTACAATACCCTTGTTCTGGGCGCTACCAAGGAAGAAAATGACCACCTGACTGAAAATCAATGATTGTGGAAGAATGCGTCCAATCTCCACAAACAACCATAAAAATTCAATAATTCCAAGGAAAGAAAATGGGTATTGGGTTATGGGGTTGCAGAGATAGTCCCTTCTCCCACTACTGAATTAGCTGCTACAAATGGCCCCCGCGTGTAGCAGTCTTCATAAAGAGTTTGCACTTGTTTCAAGTAGTGCGAGGCAAACACTGATTTGCTTCTCCAGAAGGTCGTGTCCAGGATACTCTGAAGGGACCTATTCTGCTTAAAGGCTACAGAGGTTGCCACCGCCCTAATCTCGTGTGTTTTGACTTTCAGCAGCTTAAGGTCCACCTCAGTACATTTCCGAATGAGCTTCCCTTATCAATTGTCTGATAAAAAAGGATAGCGCATTCTTTGACATTTGCAGAGAGGGCTTTTTAACTGAGCACCAAAGCGTCTCTGACTTACCACGTAAATCCTTTGTCCTTTCCAGGTAATATTTAAGAGCTCTTACCGGACACAGGACTCACTCTAATTCTTCACCTGCGATATCCGATAGATTCGGGATCTCGAACGCTTTGGGCCAGGGCTGAGATGGCCGTTCATTCTTTGCTAGAAACCCCAGCTGTAGAGAGCAGATAGCCTTGCCATGTCTAAAACCTACAGTTTTGCTGAAGGTATGAATTTCACCAACTCTTTTTGCTGTAGCCAAACTGACTAAGAAAAGTTTTCATGGTGAGGTCTTTTAATGATGTTTTATGCAAAAGCTCGAACCTATCACTCATGAGAAACTTCAGGACTACGTCTAGATTCCAAGCTGGTGAGGACTGTAGTCTCTCCTTAGTGGTTTCAAAGGATCTGAGAAGGTCTTGGAGATCTTTACTATTGTCAGAGAAGTCCAAGTTCCTGTGTCTGAAGACAGCTGCCAACATGCTTCTGTATCCCTTAATGGTCGAGGTCGAAAAGTTACGTCTCCTCTTAAGGTAAAGAAGGAAGTCAGCTATCTGGGTCACAGAGGTACTGGAAGAGGAAACAGAGTTGTCCTTGCACCATCCTCATAGTCTGTAGGCAGTTACTTGTAGAGCTTGGAGGTTTTGGTGATACCTTTCCAAGTGGGGTTGTTTGAGTAGATCTACTCTCATAGGGAGACTTCTGGGGGTGTCCACCATCCATTCCAGTACCTCTGTGAACCATTCTCTTGTCAGCCAAAAAGGGACCACTAGTGTCATTCTGGTGCCCTCGTGAAACACGAACTTCTGTAGAACTTTGTGTACTATCTTGAAAGGAGGGAAAGTGTACACGTCTAAATGCGACCAATCCATGAGGAACGCGTCTATGTAAGTTGCTTCGGGATCTGGTACAGGAGAACAGTAAGTCTCCAGCCTCTTCGTTTGTGCTGTGGCGAAGAGGTCTATGCATGGACGTCCCCAAATCCGCCACAAGCTCTTGCAGACATCCTGATGTAGAGTCCATTCCGTTGCCAAGACTTGACCTTTCCTGCTCAGGATGTCTGCCTTGACATTCCTTTCCCCTTGAATAAAGCATGTAACTAAACTCACGTTCTTCTCTTTCGCCCAGAGAAGGAGCTCTCTCGACGTCTCGTACAGGAACCTGGAGTGGGTTACGCCTTGCTTGTTGATGTAGGCCAACGCCATCGTGTTGTCGGAGTTGACCTGCACAACCCTGTTCTGAACTGAGCATTCGAACTCTTTAAGAGCCAAAAAGATTGTAGTCAGCTCCTGATTTATGTGGAACCTCTCTTGTCCTCTGGTCCAGGAACCCGAGACCTCCAACTTTCCTAGTGTTGCCCCCCACCCCGAGTCCGAGGCGTCGGAAAACAACACTAGGTCTGGGTTCCTCTGCTTTAGGGAAAGGACTTCCTGAAGCTTGACGGAGTCATTCCACCACTGTAGATATTGTTTCATCGTCTCCGACACGGGAATGCACTTTGTCTCCAGTTTCTTCCCCTTGTCCACGTGCCGACTGAGGTGGAACTGAAGTGGGCGAAGGTTTAGTCTTCCCAGGGAGACAAACTGCTCTAGCAAGGAAAGGGTCCCCAGCAGACTCATCCGTTCCCTCGCAGAGCACGTCCGTTTCCTTAGGAAGTCGTGCAGTTTTACTAAGGCTTGTTCCGTCCTTGACGCAGACGGAAAAGCCCGAAAAGTCTGACTCTGAATCCTCATACCCAGGTACAGGATCTCTTGGGATGGGGTCAGTTGCGACTTCTGCTTGTTTACCAGAAGGCCTAGTTCCTCTGATAAACGAATTGTTGTCTGAAGATCCTCCAGACAGCGAGTGTAGGAAGGAGCTCTGGGGAGCCAGTCGTCCAGATACAGTGAGGCCCTGATACCTCTCGTGCGTAGCATTCCCGCTACGTTGTTCATCAGCCTCGAGAAAATTTGAGGAGTGGTGCTTAGGCCGAAGCAAAGAGCCCGAAACTGGAACACTTCTTTGTAAACAAACCTCAGGTACTTCTTGGAGCTCGGGTGGATAGGGATGTGAAAATACGCATCCTGAAGATCCAAAGAGACCATCCAGTCGTCCTGTCTGACTGCTGCTAGGACTGATTTCGTCGTCTCCATTGTGAACTTTGTTTTTTGTACAAAAACGTTGAGAGCACTCACGTCCAGTACTGGTCTCCATCCCCCCGAGCTCTTGGGAACCAGGAATAATCGATTGTAAAAACCTGGTGACTCCAGATTTCGAACCTTCTCTATTGCTTCTTTCTGCAACAACAGAGAAACTTGCTGTTGTATCGCCTGCGCCTTGGATTCCTCTCTGTATCTGGCCAAAAGATCTATTGGTTTTACTGCTAAAGGAGGTTTTCTCAGGAAAGGAATCTTGTACCCCTCCTTGAGCAGTTGAATGGACCAAAGGTCTGCTCCTCTCTTCTCCCATACTTGCCAGAAGTTGGACAGTCTGGCTCCTACCGCTGTCTGAAGAAAAGTGCCGTCAGACCCTGCTTCGTCCTTGTCTGGAGCCTCTCTTCTTTGTCCTCTTTCCCGTAGGTCTAGTGTTACCTCTACCTAGGGCTTTACCCTGAAAGGGCTGAGAAGCCCAAGACACAGGAGCTTCTTCCTTAATTTTTTGTGTTATGAAGCTCGCTGGCAGAACTTTCCTCGCTGTCTTCATTATTAAGACCTGCGTGGCCTTTTGGGCTAATGCAAAGGAGACCTCTTTCACCAACTCTTGCGGGAAAAGGTGTGCGGAAAGAGGCGCATAAAGCAGTTCCGATTTCTGAATGTGCGTGACCCCTTTAGCAAGGAAAGAACAAATTTGGGCTCTTTTCTTAAGAATTCCTGCCGAGAAAAGCGCCGCTAACTCGTTGGAACCATCTCTAAGCGCTTTATCTATACATGACATCAGATGTACCAGCTCTTCGGTGTCAGTGGTCTTGAAAGAGACTATCTTCTTTCCCAAGGCTCCCAGAGTCCAGTCCAGGAAGTTAAAGACCTCAAAGGCTTTGAATATTCCTTTGAGCAGATGGTCCATCTCTGATGTTGACCAAGAAACCTTAGTCTTTCCCATGGCCACCCGACAAGAGGCGTCCACCAGACTCAAGAAGTCCCCTTGGGAAGAGGCAGGAACTCCCAGGCCGAGAGCTTCTCCAGTCTCATACCAGATACTCGATCTAGACGCTAATCTGGCCGGAGGAAACAAGAATACTGTCTTTCCTTGGTCCTTCTTAGTTTCCATCCAATCCCTCATGACTTTCAACGCTCTCTTGGACGAGCGGGACAAAACCATCTTCGTAAATATGGCCTTCTTTGACGCCTTCCCTAGAGTAAATTCTGAAGGCGGGGAATTAGGGGCAGCCGGAATAAAGTTCTCCGGAAAAACTTCTGTAAAGATCCTCATGAGTCTTTTTAAGTCTGACGAGGGGTGCTGTTCCTTCCGATCCTCTTCGTCGGAAATGTCCTCTACGGGATTAACAGGAGAAGAGGGGATATCATCATTCCCTTCTTCTGATTGTCCTAAGACCAAAGTAGCGACATCCTCCTTCCTCGTCGTCATCTCCTTATTATCTTCTTGACGCCTGCCGTCCTGGAGTCGAAACTCTTGACACTCGGCGTCCAACCTCTTGACGCCTGGCGTCCAAACTCTTGACACTCAGTGTCCTGGCGTCCAACCTCTTGATGCCTGGCATCCAAACTCTTGACACTCAGCGTTCTGGCGTCCAATCTCTTGACGCCTGGCGTCCTGGAGTCCAACTTCTTGACGCCTGGCGTCCAAACTCTTGGCGCTTGGCATCCTGGCGTCCAACCTCTTGACGCATGACATCCTGGCGTCCAGCTACTCGGGCGTCCTGGCATCCAGTCTTTTGACACTTGCTGTCCTGTCGAACCTTGAGGTAACTTGCTGCTGGACGCTCACCACCTGCGCAACATGTCAAAAGCTTCCTCAGGATGACTTACAGCGCTTGGAACCTCTTGAGATGGACGATTATTGACATCTTTCTTTGCTGCAGGCTGCCAGACCTGCATCAGGGAGGAGAGTTTCTGTTGCATGTCTTGAAGCAAAGTTATCTGCGGAGCTTCTTGCTGCTGGGGACAGACTGGGGAAGCCGCAACATCATCCAACTCTCTCTTTACGTCACGTAAGGGTTGGGAAGAACGTTCCTGGGACGAGTACCAATCCGAAGGAGGAGGAGGAGCATGCACCGAAGGCAGAAAAGCGTCCGATATCTCTTTGTCTCCTACCGAAGCAGACAGCCGCCTGTGCGACAATTTACGTCTGTATTTAGCAGGAGAGCTACCATCGGAGCTGGAAGGGAAGCGCTCCGGGCTGCTCCAATGGCTACATCCTGGGGCCTGAGGCGTCACTTCACGACGCTGCTCAACAGTATAATTTCTTTTGAGGGGTCTTGACTCCGACGTAAGACGCCAGCCCCGTCTGGGAACTGCGTCGTCCGACGAAGAAGAGCACAATTTTACCTCGCCTTTCCTATGGCGAGGGTGAGCGTCCTGGGAAATGTCAACAGGTACACTTGAGGGGACGACCGCTCAGGAACTAAAATCTCTCGCCTCCCTTCGCCTGTCGACTTTCCTTCTCACAGGGGTTGGTGAGCTTGGAAGAGGTCTAGGGCTAGGAGCAAGACAGGTCCGAGCGGCCGCACCCTCCACTGCACTTGCACCGATTTTAGCACTGACACTTGTGTTTCTTAAATCTCTCACATTTGACCATAACTTCTCCCTGTCTTCTGCGAGGGATTCTACTCTTTCACCAAGGGCTTGAATGGCCGCCATCATGTCCTTTAAAGTTGGATCATTACCTGTATCAGTAGGGGGATCTGGAACTACCACTACGGGAGAAGGATCAATAGGCTCATTAGCAAGGGGAAGAGAACTGTCAACTCCCTGACTATCTCTAGCAGGGCGAAACATACTACTCTTGGCTCTCCTGATCCTGTCCTTTTCAAGCTTTCGCACATAGCGGTAATATTCCATCCACTTATTATCAGGTAAATCTAAACATTCATCACATCTATCCTCCAACTCACAACTCTTGCCTCTACATTTCATACAAACTGAATGTGGATCTAACGAGGCTTTAGCAAGCGTTAGCAAGCCGAGTTTTACATCCTCTCACACACATTCTCACAATCGAAGAAGAGTCAGACATGTTGAAAAATCCAAAAGAGAGATCAAAACAAGCAAGAGTCAAACCAACAATATCTAAAAAGGGTCAAGAGAAATCCAAAGCAAATCCAAAAACAAGCGAAAGCCAAAGCCAAAGTGTACTTCACCAAATAAGTTGCAAAAAAACACAGGCCAAACAAGCAAAATTCCAACGATGTCACCGGTAAGGCGGCAGGGAAGATCTGAGGAATAGTTGGAATGGTTCCAGGTACCTGGGTAGAGGGCGCACAGGTGGTACACCTGGCTACCCAATCGGCGATTGCCGCGAATTTTGAAATTCTGCCGTGACGTCAGGGACGTAAGCTATATATACAACTACCAGGTGAGTTAGACGTTTAAAATTTAAAGCATTAAACAGAGGGTAGTGAAAAGGGTGTCCAACGCAGTGCAAATCTCACCAAAACGCTTTCGAAATTTTTACTTACGCTTAAATAACTTAGAAGATTGATGCCATCTAGATGTTTGTGGAGTCGCTTGTGTCAACAAACTTCCCATTTCCTGTGATAAATCCGCACACCACTTGTACCCATAGATGCTGGGGCACTTTCATCACAACAATCGGAACACTGTCCCTAACCACGACGTTTTTAAGGAAACTACTGTTTTGGTAGAAGAAGACAACGAAACGTGCACTAGATAATTATTTAAATAAATAGTAAAACATCAATATTTTACATATTTATGATGATTAATTTGAAAATATTTCTTATTGAAAAAGTAACTCGATTCTAACTCAAATTTAAATAATTATTTTTCAGAATTAGAACGTTCTTTTAAGTCCTGTATTATGACGTCACGACATCTTGACTTTCGTACCTATTGTAGATGAATTGCTATACTCAACTTTTTTGCAGAACAGTTTATCAGTTATTCATGCAGATTGTTATCAGCTATTCATGCAATTGTTATAATCGTAATGCGCATATATATCTTTATTATTTACTTTTTGGATATATGAAGATGTTTTACTGCCGGATTACCGCCGTAGTGTAACGCAATCGCTTTCGGTCCCTGGGCCTCTGTCTGTTTTCGCACCATAAGAAATTAATGGGGCTGAATTTGCAATGACCAGAAAGTCGTTAAAAGAGGAAAGTTAGCATTGAGGGGCATATGTTTTGATTGAGAAAAATACAAATTTATACAATAGCTAGCTTGTAAAAAAATACTTGATTACAAAAAACTTGATTGACAACTAAGCAGCATACCTACTATGGGTTTCAGAGACAGTGCAAGCATGTTTTTTGGCAATATTTCTGTAACGAACACTTGTATCAGAACGAGATTTTGCTATAGTGCATTACACCCAGTGCCGTAATTTATAAGGGTATCGTGAATCACTAATCGTAAAGAATAACGACACTTGTCCTTGTACCAAGAGACAAAAACTCCATTATCCAGAAATGGATACGAACATGCATAAAAAGCTCCACCTACCCTCCCCCCCTCCACCACCACCCCTGTCCTTCTTCCTTCCTTCATCTCTCTCTCTCTCTCTCTCTCTCTCTCTCTCTCTCTCTCTCTCTCTGTTACCAATTGGTATGTGTTCACCCTCCAAACTGGGTATAAGACTTACACAAAACGTGGAAATTGGTGAAATTAGCCTACCTATGTATTGAAAGTATATGTACATAAATATTAAAGTAATTTTATCATTATTGCATTACTATGACAACTAGAATTCATGGAAACAGTTTATAATAATGCACCGACGTATGTGTGAAGCTCCATTAATGTGGCAACGATGATTTTGCCCTTCTTAGCATGCAAACATTAAAGGTTACATTTATTTCTGGCATACAGTTATTTAAAAAAATGATATTGTTATTTTACAATAAAGTTTTGTACATACTTACCTGGCAGACATATACTTAGCTTACGTCTCTGACATCACGACAGAATTCAAAACTCGCGGCTAACGCGACAGGTAGGTCAGGTGATCTACCTTACCCGCCGCTGGGAGGCGGGTGTAAGAACCATCATACCTTTCTTGTCAGATTTTTTTCTCTCTTTATACCTGTCTCCTGAGGGAGGCTGGGTGGGCCATCAATCGTATATGTCTGCCAGGTAAGTATGTACAAAACTTTATTGTAAAATAACAATATCATTTTTGTACATGAACTTTCCTGTCAGACATATACTTAGCTGATTGACACCCTTGGTGGAGGGTACAAGACAGAAAATAACAAAGAAAAGGTAAACAACACCTGTTGTAGGATAAACATAACCTTGGTTCTTACCTGTTTAGGCTGAAGACTTCATAGATACTGTCTATTTAGTCTGCATAGCCATAAGAGCTACAGCGAGGGCGTGACCTACAGCTGAAAAGACTCTTTGGGTCTACTAACGGGACTTGATATCCACTTACTTAGTAGAATCCAAGTCGGATCATGTCAATGGGGGTTCGCCCTCTTCTGATATGACAGAACCTGTCCACTACCAACGCAGGGAAGCCTTCAAACCAAATCCGATCACCTAACCAAATTAACGTTATTAGCATTACGAAACGAAAAAAGATGCCTACCTGCATCATTTTCATACACCTATGAACTCAATTACCAAAAAAAACAAGGGAAAAAAAATACTAAGGATATGTTCCAGCTCCCTGCCCCAGCACCGAATCCGCCGATACGTACGGGCCTAAACGCGAAGCACTCGTCATACGTAATACTGACGTCTTTTAGGTAGTGGTTGGCGAATACTGAATTACATCTCCAGAATGTAGTTTTCATCAGATTCTGAAGAGACATATTCTTCTTAAAGGCCAAGGAAAGTGGCAATTGCTCTCACTTCATGAGCCTTGACTTTTAGGAGCTTGAAATGTTCTTCATTACAAGATCTATGTGCTTCTTTCACAACACTTCTCAATGAAGAAAGACAGCGCATTTTTCGACAATGGTCTGCTGGGGTCCTTTACAGAGCACCATAGTCTGTCCTCAATGCCCTTAAGGGTTTTCTTCTTCTGAAGGTAGTATTTTAAACTCCTAACCGGGCAAAGAGTTCTTTCAGGTTCTTCCCCTACTAGGCAGATAAACCACGAACCTCAAAGTTCCTTGGCCAAGGATTTGAGGGGTTCTCATTTTTTTGCTAAAAACGAAGGAAGGAAGGAACAAACCACGGAATCTCCTTTGAAACCTACCCTTCCTTCTAGGGCATGAATCTCACTAACCCTTTTAGCAGATGCTAAAGCCATGAGAAAGAGAGCTTTCCTCGTGAGATCTTTGAAGGAGGCTAAAGTGGTGGTTCAAACCTAGGCGGACCTCAGGAAACGAAGAACCCCACTCCATTATTCCACTTGGAACTTCGTTCGAAGTTTTCTTGGAAGATTCAAAAGATCTTAGTAGATCATGAAGATCTTTGTTATTCGAAAAGATCTAAATTCTATGTCTGAACACCGCAGCCAGCATGCTACGATATCCTTTGATAGTAGATACTGCCAAACCGCATTTTCTCTGAGGAAAACTAGGAAATCTGCTATCTGAGTCACAGAGGTACTGGAAGAGGAAAACTTCTGGTTCCTGCACAACGGCGAAAGACGTCCCACTTCGACTGGTAGACTTTTTAAGGGTCGAAGGTCTTCTAGCTGAGGCGATAGCCTTAGCAGCTTTTTGTCGAAAACCCCTTCGCTCTGACAAGACTTTTGACAGTCGAAAGCCAGTCAGATTGAGAGCGGGGAGGTTTCTGTGATACCTGTCGAAGTGGGGTTGTTTGAGCAAATCTTGTCTTTGTGGAAGTGCTCTTGGAAAGTCCACCAACCATTCCAGTACCTCTGTGAACCAATCTTGGGCGGGCCAGAACGGAGCTACTAGCGTCATTCTTGTCCTCTCCGAGATAGCAAATTTCTTGAGGGTTTGTCCTAGTACTTTGAAGGGGGGAAAGGCGTAGACGTCTAGCCCTGTCCAATCTAGGAGAAACGCATCCACTGATACTGCCCCTGGGTCTGAGATCGGGGAGCAGTAAAGTTCGATTCTTGCGTTCTTTGCTGTTGCAAAGAGATCGATGTGAGGGTCTGCCCCATCTTCTCCACAGGTCTTGGCATACTTCTGAGTGGAGGGTCCACTCGGAAGGCAGGAGTTGATTCTTCCTGCTCAGGAGATCGGCCCTGACGTTCCTTTCTCCCTGTACGAATCTGGTTGAGAAGACTGATCTTCCTTGTTTGAGACCACAGCAGAAGATCCCTTGCTGTTTCGTACAGGGAGAAGGAGTGCGTCCCCCCCTGTTTTTTGATGTACGCCAAGGCTGTTGTGTTGTCCGAATTGACCTGCACTACTGCATTTCGGACGTGGGATTCGAAGGCTTTCAATGCCATCCAGACTGCCATCAACTCTTTCTTGTTGATGTGCCAGGACACCTGATCCCCCTTCCAGGTGCCTGACACTTCTCTTGTCCGAGTGTCGCTCCCCAACCTGCCTCCGATGCGTCGGAAAACAACATGGCATGGGGCTGTTCGCATGGTAGAGAGACATTCCTTCCACAAATCGAAGTGGGTTGTTCCACCACCGAAGGTCTCTCTTGATTTCCCTTGAGATCTTGAAGGAGAACTCCAGATCTAGGGAGAGACGCCTCCAGTTCTGGTATAGGAAGAACTGTAGAGGCCTGAGATGCAACCTTCCTAGAGAAACGAATTGCTCCAGCGAGGAGAGTGTCCCCAGCAGACTCATCCACTCCCTCGCTGTGCGTGCATCTTTCTCTAGGAAGGTCGTTATTTTCTCGTAGCAACGAGCTATCCTCTCTGGCGACGGAAAAGCCCGAAAAGCCAGAGAAGCTATCCGAATCCCCAGATAGATCCTCTCTTGACTGGGGATTAATTGAGACTTCTGGAAGTTCACCAGAAGTCCCAGCGAACTTGCCAATGTAAGGGTTTTTTTTGAAGGTCCTCCAGACATCTTTCTTGAGACTCTGCTCTGATTAGCCAGTCGTCGAGATAAAGCGACACCCTCACTCCCTCCAAATGTAGCCACTGCGCCACGTTTTTCATTAACCCCGTGAAAACTTGGGGTGCAGTTGATAGGCCGAAGCACAAGGCCTTGAATTGGAAGATGTTTCCTCCCATCATGAATCGTAGATACTTCCGTGAAGAACCCGGATGGATCGGCACATGAAGTAAGCGTCCTGAAGGTCTAGAGACACCATCCAGTCCCTGGACGAAGAGCCGCGAACTCCTCTTTTCCACAAAGACGTTCAGGGCGCTTACATCCAACACCGGTCTCCATCCTCCTGAGTTCTTCGGAACTAGGAAAAGGTCTGTTGTAAAAGCCCGCAGAGCGGGGATCTTCCACTAGTTCTATAGCCTCCTTCTCTAGCATGAGATCTACTGCTAGAGAAAGGGCTTGATTCATGATGGGGTCCTTGTACTTGGCTACCAACTCCCTCGGAGTTGTCGTCAATGGTGGTCTTGACGAGAAGGGGAATGAGGTATCCTTTGCTGACAATCGATAGGGACCAATTGTCTGCCCCTTTGTGGGCCCAGACGTCGGCAAATTTCAGTAGTCTGGCACCCACTGATGTCTGGAGTCCTTGACCGCTATTTCTTCCCTCTGACTGACTTAGAGAAGGTTTTACCTCTCTTAAAAGGTCTAGTCCCTCTGGTTGCAGAACCTCTGACAGCGGGTCCTCCTCGAAAGGGCTCCTGTCTCAAAGGAGTCTCTTTCTTGGTCTTAGGTTGGAAGACAGAGCGAGGTTTCCTGGCCGCCTGGGCTAACATGTCCTGAGTAGCCTTAGCTGAAAGGGCACTCGAGACATCTTGGATAATTTTCTTGGGGAACAGAAGAGGAGAGAGTTGAGCATACAAGAGCGAGGCCCTTTGTGCATGAGACACTGCTTTCGTGAGAAACGAACAGTAGACCGACCGTTTCTTAAGCACTCCAGCTCCAAACAGTGAGGAGACCTCACTCGATCCGTCTCTCACTGCTTTATCCATGCAAGTGAGTACACAGTTAAGATCTTCAGGAGATAGAGCCTCTGGGGTCTTGGTCTTATTAGCCAGCACACCTAAAGACCAATCAAGGAAGTTGAAAACTTCCAGGACTCGGAACATTCCCTTCAGTAAGTGTCAAGTTCGTCATTCCCCACGTAGTCTTGGCGGACAAGCCGGGAGGGCGGAACGACGAGCAGCATCCACTAATGAAGAGAAGTCCGAGTCCGCAGACGAAGGGAGAGCGAGGCCTAAAGGTTCTCCCGATTCGTACCAGAATCCCAATCTGCCGGTCAGTTTAGACGGAGGGAAAGAAAAAAACCGTCTTCCCTTTCTCTCCTTAGAAATGGAGCCATTCCCCAAAACCTCTCAGCGCCTTCTTCATGGAAACAGTAGGTTTCATCCTTACACAAGACGAAACCTTCGACGTCTTCGAAGTGGAGAATAACGAAAGAGGAGAAGGGGGAGCCACAGGAGAAAGGATATCTCCAAACTCTTGCAGGAGTAACTCTGTTAGTTTCTTATAGGAGGAAACTGAGGCGTCTTTTGGTCCTTCTTCTTCTGAGGGGTCCTGTTCCTCCTGAGCTGAAGAGCCCTCCTGATCCTTAGAGGCGCGACTATTCTTAAAGGAGTCTCTAGAGGAAGTTTAGACGTATACGTCTTGGAGACAATGCTTCAGGCAAGTGTCTACTTGCAACATCCTTCTAGTCTGGAGGAGTGCGTTTCCCCGATCCTTGAAGCCTAAAAGGAGTCAGTCGGCAGTCAGGTGCAGAGCGCCTGTTTGAAGAAGAACTTCTATCAGGCTCTTGGCGCCTATTCCAAAGGAGAGAGGCGGCCTACAGGCGAACGGCACCTGCCATACGAAAAGCGCCTACCAGGCTCTTGGCGCCTGAACCGAGGCGAGAGAATCTCTGGCGACGAGCGCCTACTAGGTGAGCGCCTACCAGGGGAGAAGCGCCTACTAGGCTCTCGGCGCCTGACTCGAGGCGAGTAAAAGTCAGGAGAAGAGCGCCTGCCAGGCGAAACGCGCCTAACAAGCTCTTGACGCCTGTCCAGTGAAGGGCGCCTGTCCGATTTAGGGCGCTTGTCAACCGGAGAGTGGAGGCGAGACGAGGAGCGGCTACGAGGTGAGTAGCGCCTACTAGGCTCTTGGCGCCTGTCAAGTGGAGCGATCCTGTCTCGAGAAGAGCGTCTGTAGGGTGAGGATCTCCTACGCGCAGTTTGCTCCTTGTCCGAAGGAGAAACTTGTCTGTCAGGCGAATGTCGCTTAGACGCAGATGTGATCTTGTCCGAAGCAGAAAGCTCCTGCGAGAATCCGAACGCACAGGTGAGCGCGCCTCTTCCGTCGAATAGCGAGAGTCAGGAGAGGGGAGCCTGGACTCTTTACAGGAAGCGAGACGTCCTTTCCTGCGACGAGGAAGACAAGACAAAGAGAGCCAGCCAGAGCCGAAATCTGCGCCTGAAGGTTAGCCAACACCCTTGCAGGAGAATTCACAAACTCGTGAACAGGCGACGAGGCTCGATCTCCGCTCGGGGAACGATACTCTGAGATCTCTTACGCTTCTTCGCTTCCACCACCTCAGGCTCTTCCGAAAAAACTTCAGGGCTGGAAGGGCGGGCGCAGGGAGCGTTCCAGGCTCTCTTCGAAGGCGCGAGGCTTCCGAAGAGCTCCATCCTCTTTTAGAGAAGGCGAAGGCGACGACGAGAAGCACTGGCGCAAAATTTCTTTTCTTGGGGAGCGATCCAAGTAGCCTGGGAACGATCAACAGGATCTACCGAGGGGACGCCTGACCGTTGGGGATGCTCCCTAACCTTCCTGCGGCTTTCGACTTTCCTCCTCCCACTGGGACTGGGAGTCTGGAAGAGGTCTAGGCCTGGAAGCATTAGGGAGCCGATCAGACGCACCCTCCACTGCACTGGGTTCACTGCACAAATCACTATTGGAATCACTCTTACCTTCTAGTTGCTTGATTTTCCTCTCCATACTGCGAATGGTGGCTTTCATTGAGGCCACTTCCGAAGGCGCATCTTCGGCTTCGGTGCAGGGAGCAGGTGCTGAAACTGACAAAGGAGCTACTTCTAAAATAGGATTATCTACATCCAACTCGCTAATACGAGATCTACTACTGCTCCTGGAAGAAGCTTTCCTAACTTTATCCTTTTCAAGCTTCCTCAAGTAGGAAGACAAAGACTTCCATTCATCCTCATTCAGCTTTTCACATTCATTACAAGGGTTATTAAAGGTGCATTCATTCCCTCTACACTTCAAACATACCGTGTGAGGGTTCTACCGCAGCTTTCGGTAGCCTCACCTTACACTCAGTCATACAACAAACTCTAAACATAGCAGTTTTCTTAGTATCAACATCAGACATCATGAATCCAAAAAAAGAAAAATCCAAAAAGAAAAAATCCAAAGAAAAGTCCAATAACTGTCCACAAATCGCGAATGCCAGGCCAAAAGATCGGGTACTTCACCAAAAAGTCCGTAGAAAACAATCCAGGCGCGAGAAGAAAACGAGAAAAGAATCCAACTGTCAAGAGGTACCGACAACAGGTGTGGGTCGACACCGACGACAGAAAAAATCTGACAAGAAAGGTATGTTGGTTTCTTACACCCGCCTCCCAGCGGCGGGTAAGGTAGATCACCTGACCTACCTGTCAGCTGTTAGCCCCGCGAGTTTTGAATTCTGTCGTGACTCAGAGACGTAGCTAAGTATATGTCTGACAGGAAAGTTCATGTACAAAAAATGAAAATACTAATATAGACTTCAAATCAATGAAAAGTGCTAGAAAAAAAAAAAAATTATAATCCACTTATCCGTAGTCTGCTCCGCGATGGTTTTCGGCAGCCAGATGTACGACAAGGTTAGAAACATTGGATTGTATCTACTTTAGAAATATCTGTAATTTTTCGGTGTAATTTGGTTGCAAAAATGGGGTAATAGACATGAATTAAATAAACATTTTGAAATAACAAAGTAAAGTTGAACTAAAACTGCCTTGAAAACATATTTTATGAAGAGCATCACATGCTTATTTTAGTTTGTATGGGGCTTTCATATATCACATTATGTTGACGAAGCTTCAATCTTTTGAATGGTATGCTTAGAGTTGTAATTGTATTCTTGTTTCACCAATTAAATATCGAGTGAATAAGACCCGGGCAGCGTGATGACGATGGATCGTCCGTGATTGCTTACCCTATATAGAAATACCCATAGTTTTACTTGGGGGGATCATGGGGAGGGTGGCAAAGCCCCATGGCCAAGTAAGGGCACCATGTCCTACGTAAGGTCAGGTAAGGGTATATCTCGTTGGGTCCTATCCCCTCCTGAATTCCTATTACTACGGTTAGGGGGTAGCTGAATCCAGAAAACCACGTCACGCCATTAGGCTACTACTACTACCTAGCTACTACACAAGAGACAAGAAGATACCCTCGGCCACAATAAAAGGCAGACTTACCAGGTAGCCTATTTTGTAGTACTACTATACGATGACAATAATGATGCCAGTAATAAACACGGGATAAGAGTTACTGGGGTGTTGTTTAAGATTGTGTTGACATGGCTTCTTGGATCCAGGGGCAGCCCTTAAACACAGGATCGTCGCTCTGCTCAGCTGCCAAGTTGCCAACAAATCTCGCGGCGCAATTCCTCTCAAACTCAAGGAGGTGGGGGTAGTAGTAGTAATTGGAGCATTGATCTTTGTAACGCTCCCACCCTCCTTTTCATTTACCTATGGTCGTGCTTGTTTGCGACTATTTTCCCCTTGGTATATCGTATGATTACGATATATTGTGTGTCTTTTTTCACTTCCCTCTTCCTTGTTAATAGGTACCAAATGTTTCCGATAAATTCTTTCCTATTTTCTCCATAAACAGATGTGTGAGCAGTAAGATGTCGGCAACGAGTTCCTCTTTGTCTTTGTCTTCCTGTCATGGCTGCTGCTCGAATCCTTACTTATTCCTACTACAGACTGTCGCATTCTGGCCAATCAAGTAGGAAATGCTCAGCTCTAGGTTTTCGATTCCTTCTTCACGACAGAATAATTTAGTATTTTGCCATTTCACCTTCTCCTGTCATTTGGCTCTAGTGTTGGCTCCTGTCTGGCGTGCCCTTGTACGTTTCTAAATAAATTGCGTCTTATATTTTATAACTGTTTTTTTAGTATTTTCTCATTCGTATCGTAGTTCCTGCAAACTTAAGCAGTTTCTTAGATATGTTGGTTCACCATATTCTAGTACTCTAAAGACTGTAAGAAGTATTTTGTAATCTATTCTTGCTTTTACTTGCATCAGCAATGTAGCTCGATTAGTGCCGGGGTTATTCTGTCACGGTAACGTAATCCTTTTATTTATCTGGAGGCTCTATTTTGTACTCCTTTGAATTTTCTTGGTTACAAATTGATTTTTTCAGAGTATCTTCGCTTAAATATTTTCTAATAAATGCAGTCTTTCTAATATGGCAGTTACAGGTTTTAACAATATGCAATATAAAATTTTTCATCGATATTTTACCATCAATAGATACTCCTAAGTTCCGCTCTTCCGTTACAATGTTTATGATGACGAGCTATATATTTTCGTAGTGCACTATCATATCCAAATAGCATTATACACCCAGTTTTGTCTTCATTGAGTTTTAGTTTCTTCGCCGACATCCATTTATTTATATCTTTCATTATTGTATCTATTTTACTAATGACATCTTCTACCGTTTCGAGAGGAAAACAGAACTGAGTATCATCGAAAAACAGTTTATAATTAACCTTGTGCTTGTTTAGAATTCTAGATAATTCAATTGTGTAAATGTCAAATAGCATTGGACTCAGGACGCTGCCTTAGGGCACTCCACTAGTTAAGCCTTTCTGTTCTGATATCACATTTCATATATAACACTAACATTTCTGTTCTCTAAGTAGCTTTTGTACCATTTGAGTACATCCTCCTCGATGCCTACTGCTCTCAGATCTTCAATCAGCAGAACTGTGACAAATGCTGCGCTTAGGTCGAGCATAACCAGGATACCACATTTTCCACTTACCATAATTTTTATCGTATGATTTGCAATTGCGCAAAATGTAGTTTCTGTTGAGTGTTTTGTTCTTCCTGTAAATCGACTCATCATCAGGTATACTGTTGAGTTGTTTCAAGTGTTTTCACGTTTGTTCGTGAAGTAACGTTTCTATAAGTTTTGATAAGTACTAAATATAGCTCCCCCAACTGATGAAAGTTTTTTGCCTCTTTTAAGTCACTTATGGGAGACGGGTCATTGTCACAGTAGGTGCTTTTTTTTTTTTTCGTCGTTTTTTTAGTCATTTATGTTCAGTTATTTAAACTTACTGAATTTTCTTTTATTCATTACGATCACTGGGAGATCAGAATGGACCTCCTTTTCGAAACTATGACAGAGTCTTTCAATTTGTTCTTGGAAGTAGTTCACAAAGTTATCAGCCAGGTTCTTGTGGTCACTGGTTACATCAGGTAGAACTTCATCTTTCTTTAGTCTTAATATCGAGCTAAATCATAATTTTTTTTTTTAGGATTTTTTTCCTTACTATATATTTTATTGTAATATTTTTTCTTGGTTTTCAAAATTAAGTCGTTGTACTGATTTCTGGCTGTTTTTATAGAGTGGCCAGTTTTCATTACTTCTTGATTTTTTTTTTATCTTTTCCATATATATTCATTTTTTTTCCTTTACTTAGCTTCACATAATTCACTATTAAATGAATTGGTATTTTCTTAAATTATCATTTGCCTTGTCACTTCTCGACATTTATCGTTATGGTTTGATGCTAATAAACTGTTGCTGTAGTCTGTAGAACAGCTTACGCATGCCTGGTCACCTGTCAAGGTATTTCTCAAATTACACTTTCACTCCTTGCTAGTTTCTCTTATTTCCTTTATGTTCTCAACAATACATTTATCGACTTTTAAGTTGGTTTTGTTTCTGTAAGTAATAGTTTTCATTGCATAGCCTTTCCATATGTTTATACTAAATGGGACTAGTTTATGTACTGGAGATACCACGCATTCAGGCTCGACTTTTTTGTCACTCACAGTCTCATTGTTTTTTTTTTGTTTTTTTGTCGATGGTAAGGTTCAATAATGGTGTCTGTCTCTTCGCAACATTTACAAGATCATGACTTTCAAGTAACTCTATAAATTCATTATCTTTTTAATACAGGTTGAAATCACCACAAATCAGTGTATTTTAGTTATCAGCTAACAAATTTAGGAAATCACTGAATCCGCCTAGGGATGACCTAATAACTTGTGCTTGGTTTGTAAATTGGTATAATTTGTATGTGTTTATTTATGTATGTAACTTTAGTGTTGATATATTCAAATGTACTGAACACATTTTGTTTCATTATGGATATTTTGCATACTTTTTAACAAAGATTTCCACTCCACCACCTTTTGTTTTCTCTCGGTACTACATGGTAAAACTTTGGTCCTGTAGTAGGGATGTAAGAATACTACCATCGTAGGTCCTGCGTATTGTAAAAGGAGACTAAAAGGACAGCTGCTGCCTTGCAGTCTTACTTTTTAGAAAAAGGCTAGGCCCACTGGCCACCGTCAATAACTAGGGAAACTGCTGCCTTGCAGTCATACATTTCAGTAAAAGACTAGAGGCCCACTGCCAATTACTGTGGTCGATGACAGCAAGGGTATGCGGTCGTAAAAATCCTCTTTGCCAAACAATAAACCATGCCTGATGATACCTTTGATAGAAGGCAGTAGAGAAGTCGCATCAGGCAACCGACCCCTTAATGTAGGGACAATGGTGGGAAAGAAGAAGGAAGTACTTGGTACAAGTTGCGAGTCCCTGGCGTTATTTCATTTATTCTAGAATAATCACTTACATTATTACTTAGCATACATATACGTAGATTGTGATCATTTATAAGATTTCTAATAGCGTTGGTTTTATTTCCTCCTGACTGTATGTTTACTAAATTGCATAGAAGATTATTATTAGTCAAAGCCATGATCCGTATTATTTATCACCCTTGATACTTGTTCTTTATATACTATGCACTAATTTCCATCATATGTTTTATGTTCAGTCTCACTGTTACCTTTCTTTTCACAGTTTTTAAATTTGAAGGTGATGCTAATATATTCATTTAATATATGATTTTCGCCGCATTTAGGGCAAACTTGTTTATTTTGTACAATTTGTTGCACTATGACCATTCCTGACATTCATAGCATTGATAGGGCATATAACAGTCGTACACACTGCAACGGCTATAGAGCTTATACAACTTGTCACTTTTATCATACATAAGTATTTCGTATTTGTGGTGTGCATTTGATGATATACAGTAGTGCTTATATTTGTCAGCTTTGGCTTTCATTTCCTTGGCAATTTCCAGGTCGTCATATTAAAAAATGAGAGTACCTATCCATGGATTTTTCTTTATAATGTTGTTGACAATGTCATCTTCGTCCTTTTGGACACACACTACTTATATTTTGGGTTCAAGTTTAGGTACCCTTCTCATTGACCGATATGTTACTGATTCCCCGAATCTCTGTTTGGCTTTTTCTAAGTTTTTCCTATCTGGAAATTTTACAAATAAAATGTCCATCTTTTGTTGTTTTAACCTGTTCACTGGCGCCGTTATTTTACTCATAATTTGCTTCTTTTCATTCGATGCTTTGTTTCATCTAACTCTGCTCATCAGCTTGACTTGTTCAGTGTTTCAAGTTTCTTCTCTTCTGTTTTCCTTCAATTTCCTTCAAAATTCAATGCTGACTTTTCATTTATTTCATTTTTTCTGTTATCCATTCAATTTTGTTTAAATTTAAGTCTAAGTGTGCCATGTACTCTTATATTTGCAAAACCTATTTTTTAAAAATTCTCTACTGGTCCATGGCGACCTTAAAAATAGCGTTCCCTCAATGCACAGAATGCCTTATACGGCATCAATACTGTACAAGTGTTTCTATTTAGGCTACGATCACTAGCTGTTTTCATAAGAAATAAGGCTTGTTATGGCTTTTGCTGCATAGAACGGTGCTACGATTCTTTCAATTTCGTTCTTAAACCCTACTGTAGTTCCTCTTAAAATTTTTTTAAGTCGCGTGTGTTTTTTTGGAATCATAATGATACTGTGCATTTGAGTAACCCATTCCAAAGCAGTCTTCTCTGCAGTTATTCAGGATATATGAGCTGGACACTGGGTTTCTTTGAGCTCTGAAACCTGTTAGTTATTTTTACAACCTATTATTTATTATCTAAATACAAAATGTTTGTACGTCATGTTAGCACTGTCCACTTTCCAGTTCTGGACTTTCAGTGTTTAATAGAACAATATGTGCAGTATAACAAAAAGGTTTTAAATAAGCAAAATGACCCGATATCTAAACGTGCAATAAGATAACAAAGGAGCTGATGCAATAGACAATCGAAAACTTGCAACACAAACTGCAAGACCCGAACAAGATAGATTACACTCTATAGTGTACAGAGTGAAACATGACATTTTTATCCACGAACTGTGTAGCTTTCATATCTGGATACAGACCCATCAACTATCATTGTACATAAACAACTACAATACGTGATTACTGGAGCGGCCTTTAAAATTGTCCACCTTAGTGCTTTTCAAATTAGCTATAATTAAAAAAACTAGCGAGTTGACGAGTTCAAATCTGATAATGACTTTCTGTGAGGATTAGCATTTGATTGGCTTCTGATTAGGTAATGAAGGTCGGTCGACGCTTGTTTAATCAGTAGAGGCAGAAAAACGCCACCGATTATTTGGCGGTGAATCAAATCTAGCTTGATTCGATAAGCACATTTGAAACGGGTTCTCATTATTCCATTTTACGTCAGTATTCGTATCAGTCGAAGGGAATGAAATTCTTTTCTGTTTTTCTGTTTCCCTTATCCCAAAATTGGGATCATACCGGAAATATGAACGCGTGGCTTTGAATATCTACATAAATACACACCCAAATGCGTGACGAAAACACAGAAAAGAATATTTCCCTTGTTCTGAAGATCTGTAGACAGTCAGTATACTAAAGTGCTTCTAAATAATTCATCTACTTAACCTTTACATTCGTATGTATGTGTGTCTATATAATGTATATACACATACATTATATATATATATATATATATATATATATATATATATATATATATATATATATATATATATATATATATATATAATAACCAGATACTTGGCACTTCGTAACAATATATATATATATATATATATATATATATATATATATATATATATATATTATATTGTTACGAAGTGCCAAGTATCTGGTTACCTTGCATCAAATATTACCTCACCAAAAGCCAAACACCTGAACCCTCATAACACGTTTAAACGACTGAATACACTAAAGGCAACAGTGATCCCTTAACACTTACCAGTATTGCAGAAAATCAGACTTAAGTTCATCAAAACAGGTGTGAGGTAATCTTGTAAGTAATTAAATTAATCAAAGGGCATCACTCCATCTACAACTTTAAAACTCTAAGTATTTCCCTGATTTCAGAAGTCTAAGTACTTCCCTGGTTCTAAGTCACTTCAAGTTACTTGAAGGAAAGCAAATCAATTACCACTCTATGTCTCTACCTATCATCAATATAGTCATAATCAAATATAATTATACTGGTGTAATAATTAAAACACTTATAAAAATTTTAAATACAAAAATTTATTATCAAATTCAAAATTTATAAGTGAAATTCACAATATCAGGGAAAATTACTGTTACTTGAAAACAAAGTAAAGTTTAATTAATTCTTGAATCAAATTAAGTAAAATTAAATCAAAATTAATTCATCACAAAATTCAAGAAAATTAATTCAATCAAAATTCAAAAGTATTAGGCAATAATTGAAAATCTGAAATTAATTCACAAGTGCTAAACAACAATAAAATTTGAAAAGAATTCTAAGTAAATGCAAATCAATTCACAAGTGTTAAATTTAATTAAATGTGCAATGATAAAGCAATGAAAATAACTAAGTCAACTAAATTGTGAATGCAAACGAAAATATAAAATAAAAAGACACACTTCAATATGAAAATGAATAAAGGCACAAACAATGGAACAGACACAAACACAAAAAAAATCAGCAATGTGTAAAAGTGTAAATATTTTTCACTCAAAAACACTGTAACCAACAGTTTTTACCAAACCAATTATTAGTTATTAGTTAAACACCATTCCTATCCGTTATTAGTTATTCACTGTCCCTAACAATTATTAGTTAACCACACTCCCTATCCATTATTAGTTGCAACTAATAAAAATATAACACACTTTACCTTGGTATACCAATTTCTTTCTCTTTTACTGCAGCTTGTATATTACACTTTCACAAAAACCAGGCGCCGTTACGAAATGTTTGTTCAGATTCCACAAAAGAAACTAAATAATACTAAATATCAAATATAAAATTCTCACAAGTTATGAGTGACCAATTTACGTTACGTTAATATAATCTCGATGTCGAGTGAGAGAGAGAGAGAGAGAGAGAGCGTGAGAGAGAGAGAGAACTGACTGCCTCAAGGTCTCAAGATAGAATGAAATCTCTTCCTTTATGGAAATGACAGAGCAGATGTCTCAAAACGTACTAGTCACGAATGCTTCTCGAAAGTTCTGAAACTGATGCAATCTCACATACTAAATGTGCAATACCCACGTGGGACTTGACAAAGATATACACGTACCAGACGAGTCTGTTAAAAAAAAAAGAAAGACGTACCCGACTCGAACGAGACGGAGGCTGGGCGACAATAAGATTGACATGTTTTGACAACAACGCAGAAGTCGAGCTCGCTCGCTATCAAACGCGCTGACAGAGTAGGGAAGCAAACGGAGATCTCTCTCTTTTTACGTTATATACATAGTCTTTTATAACACGTAATGCGAAATCTGAACACACATCTTAAAACATCCTATTCTAAGCTATCTAGGAATCTGAAAAAATGTTACACAATCTACAAGACATTTCAAAGAGGGGAAACATGCATTTTGAAGTAGCAATATATAATAATATATATATATATATATATATATATATATATATATATATATATTATACATATATATATCATAGTATATTATATATATATATATATATATATATATATATATATATATATATATATATATATGCATATATATGTACATAGATATATATCTATAGATATATATATACTATATATATATATCTATATATATATATATATATATATATATATATATATATATATATATATGGGGATACAATCCACAATGAAGTAAAATCCTCTTGTAGTTTAAAAATATATATATCTCTTGTACAGGATTAAAGCTTTCGACCATCAACTGTGGTCTTGTTCACTAAAAATGTACAAGAGATATATATATTTTAAACTACAAGAGGATTTTACTTCATTGTGGATTGTATCCCCATTTACATAGAGGTACGACATAGTACCTGGCTTCTGCATATATATTATATATATATATATATATATATATATATTATATATATATATATATATACATATATATATATATATATATATATATATATATATATATATATATATATATATATAATATATCATATCACATCACCGTGATCATATACATACATAGAGCTACAATGTCCTTTAATATCCAATTCGCCCTACCTCTAGAACTTCAGTAGCGTGGTCGGTATGGTATTTGCGTGCCACCTCCGTGGCCGCGAGTTCGATTCTCGGGTATTCCATTGAGGAGTGAGAGATGTGTATTTCTGGTGATAGAAGTTCACTCTCTACATGGTTCGGATGTCGCATAAAGCCGTTGGTCCCGTTGCTGAATAACCACTGATTCCTTGCAATGTAAAAACCATACAAACAAATCTACCTCGGAATTAATATATTTTCATAAATGTTGGCCGAAGGGGAATTTTTTAGTTGATTATAATTTCGTCCTCTCGGAGGAGAAATCAGGACTTCAATGACATTATCGATACGTTGGACAAAATTATTATCAACTTAAAAATTCCCATTCGATTAACATATATGAAAATATATTAATTCCGAGGTAGAGCGAATTAGTTATTAAAGAACATTTGTAGCTCAATGTAGTATATATAGGACAAAACAAAAGTAATTCAGAGCAGGTAATTATTAAAGTTTCTCACTGAGTATTTAATATTTTGTGTGGCCTCCATCTGCCTGTACCTCAGCCTGCATTCTTGAGGGATATGATTTCAGCAAATCGCAAAAAAGCTGAGACTCAAACTCCATTTCCCTGAACACTTCGGTCACCTCTCTTCGCAGGTCGCCAAGGCTTGGTATACCATCATAGTTCCCTGTGCATGCTTCAACACGATCTTACCAATGTTTTCACACACATTAAGGTCAGGGGAACTACCTGGAAATTCACTTGACGAGAAGAAATTGATACCACTGTTTCGAAGCAGCTCCTGTGTCTGAAGAGCCTTGAAACATGGTGCCTTATCATGCAAAAATGTGACTTCTTCAACAGATAACACATTTTCAGGATCTTTGAGGAAAGGATATGCTCCACCAGTAAGCACAGTTTCTCTGAAGTATTCGCCATCCCATGGTCCTTTTTCTTTGATGATCCACATTAACCATTTGGCTGTGAAACAGAAAAATTCCAAAACATTCAGGAAATTTCACAACTTGGCGATAGCACTTGTTATCGCTGATATCATCCAACTTTGCAACCCAAATAATGTCATTTTTATAATTTGGCTTCCTGACTGCATAAAAGAAGAATGCATCTGATGCGGCAACATGGAGAAAGTCAGCTTCAACCCAATCTTTAAGAAATGAACCACAAAACCATGTACAGTTTTCTCTCTGTTGCTGAGTGATGTTGGGCTTGCTGATAACATGAAATGGCTTGATACCAGATTTTTTCAACTCATGATAAACAGCACTATAACTTCTCTTCCTTCCCCTTTTTGTTTCTAGTTCAAGCGCCAATTTATGTTCAAACACCAATTTATGTTCAAGCGCTAATTTATGTAAAGACTTTCTTGGTCTACCCACTGCCTCGGCTATGATGTCTTTTGACTCCTGAGAAAGGACTTCAGGCCTTCCAAGATTCTCACTCTTTTTGCGATGACAGTTCCAGTTTCTTTTAACAAAGGATTCATCTCTTTTAATAATATTAGCTATCCAGGAACGTGAAATGAAGGATGCGCCAGCATCCCTGGCCTCTCTCAAGCTTATAGCCTGGATTTGGTCAATCCATCTGATTTCCTGCGAGTCGTTAGCCATGGCTGTATCTCACTCCATCACTCAGTCTGAAAATACAAGAAATGTAAAATGAAAAATAGCCTAATAGAAACTTATGATAATGTACTTGAAGATAGGCTATAGCAGAAAACTTCATAACTTTCCATTTGTTCTGTGGAGGGGGGAGCTCTAATTTCGAAACACACCCTGTGTTATATATATATATATATATATATATATATATATATATATATATATATATATATATAATCCTTCCCTCTACATTTATTTCCCTGTAGAGTAACTTTTCATATTCCTTAAAGTCCTTGCTCACCTTCTCTCTCTCTCTCTCTCTCTCTCTCTCTCTCTCTTTTAATTAACTAGTTTCTTTAACTCCTACTTTCTTTTTGACTACTCTGTCCACCAAATTGTGCACTTGCACAGCTGTCCTATAACTGCCCCTCAAAAATATTCTTCTATATTTTCCTCTACTAGAACTTTTATTTCCGCTTCCTACCACTTACTATTCGTGATTCCTCCTCTTACTCATATATATATAAACACAAACGTGGGAGTCAAAATAATCACAATTAAAAAAATGTTCATGATGACTTTAAGCATTAGATCTCGTTACAAAGACATTCTTTTTCCGTCCGACACACTCCTGAATGTACAGACACAAGCTTTGCACTTATATATTACGTAATTACATTCCCATTCATTCAAAATGAACAAAAATATCATTTCGCGTAAGAAAATTCGTCATTTCCTCTTTGAGCTCTGCTGCCTTCAGACGATGGATTTAAAGATATTTTTTGGACAGCAAAGGCTTCAGTTCATTATTGCTGTCCATGATGTTTAAAAGAAAAAGTTGGTCGTATTTACCAACTTTTTCTTTTAAACATCATGGACAGCAATAACGAACTGAAGCCTTTGCTGTCCAAAAAATATCTTTAAATCCATCGTCTTTTTTCCTGTTCGTCAGCTGGATATTGCACGGATCAAAATAGTGTCTTTTGCACCACTGAATGAAATGAGCCTCCTGAACTTGAAAGCAGCTCACACACCAAACGCAACCAGTTGCATGAGATTAGTTGCTTACGACGCCACAATCAATTGTATTGCGACAGATGCATTGGTTTCTTTGGAACCTCTCGCATCGTGGTGATGAAACTGCTTTCACGTGCAACTGATTGCATAACGAACTCGCTGAGAAGAGGCTGGTTTGTGCCTCCGAGCGCTAAGGCCATGGCTGTTGATGTAATGGCGAACGACAAGCAATCCAGGAACATTCAATTTATATAAGTAATAGAAAAACATCAGTGCATTTACAAGTACACTTTGGATGAATACTGCTATAAGGATGTTATAGAAAAAGCACGGAAGCAAGTGGCAAATGAAATAGAACTAGTTCATTGAAGGTCTCTTTAGACATTCTGTAGAATTATTGAAATTTCACAGGGTCCACATCCAGAGCTCTTATGCAGCAACCAACCTCCTTTGTTGAGCATTTCTTGTAAAATATGGATGAACCCATGATCTCCTTTTTCCCTCCTGCATATCTACCAAAGCAAAAGAACGTCATCCTCTTTTGACGACATTGTCGAAACTAAGAAATAATTCCTCTGGTGTGAAGACCTCAGGAGACCGACCGTATGCGACTAGTTGCTTGTGATAGGTTTCGTGCAACTGGTTGCGAAGGTGTGCCAGCTGCAGAAGAGTTGCAAAGAGAAGGGAATTATCATTTCATCGATAAAACGCTTAAGCCGAGTTTCCAGTGCTTTGAGAAATTGTGCATTTTTCATGAATTCCTTTTTTGTTTAGTTTTACCATAAGAAGGAAGTGATTATCATTTCACACAAAAAATATGAGTACATACATACATACATACATACATATATCTATATATATATATATATATATATATATATATTATATATATATATATATATATTATATATATATATATATAATATATAATATATATATATATATTATATATATATAGTTATATATATATATATATATATTTACAAAGGACATGTGCATTGGTTCAAGTTTGAAAATGCCATAATTCCATTGTGTTTAGAAACCGTGCGTTACTTTATGTACGGTAAACATTACACATTGCAGGATATTTTTAAATATTTGGCAAAATGAGCATTTCTGTAAACATTTCAAATCGGGATGGGGGGTTTTTCAAATTTGAAATAGTTATGAACTGTCCAGTTCAGAATGATTCCAAAACGTTTTCCTATCCCTCATGCCGGACAAAAAAAAAAAAAAAAAAAAAAAAAATCGTCTTTTAAGACACATAAGTACGTCATGAAAATGAAAAATCCCGAGATTTAAATGATTTTTGATTAATCGATACAAAATCCCCTTAGAAAGAAATGCCTACTGAATAGAAAATGAAAGCCCAGACGGGCTTTCAAAAAATATTTCTGCCGCTACTGGCATCTCTTGCACGCCTCGTTTTACTTAACTAATTGCCGATGATAAATGATAGTAAAGGCTAGATCTAGATGGAAAATGAATGGCTCTAGTCCAGAGGAAAAGCGCATTTTTTGCATTTCATAAACATTCTTTCGACTCGATATAGATACAGTTGAATCCAATATATTTGTCAACACAAATCATAAACCTAAAAGAAAACCAGCCACACGTAAAAAAATAACCATCTGAACTACAAAATTCTCAGAGGATAACTAGCAATACATAATGAAAAAGATGGGAACAGTATATGCTTCATGAATAACACGAAAAAAACAACCTAATAATAATACTAATGAATAAATTTTTAAAAAATGTCTTTGATACATAAAACAAATCCATGCATTAACACTTACCAACACCGAGACAGCGCATAGCGTCTGAAAAT
>NC_087214.1:55357789-55385181 GCF_015104395.2 Macrobrachium nipponense | reverse complement strand
ATTTTCAGACGCTATGCGCTGTCTCGGTGTTGGTAAGTGTTAATGCATGGATTTTTTTTATGTAGCAAAGACATTTTCTTTTAATTTATTCATTATTATTATTATTAGGTCGTTTTTTCGTGTTATTCATGAAGCATATCCTGTTCCCATCTTTTTCATTATTTATTGCTAGTTATCCTCTTAGAATTTTGTAGTTCAGATGGTTATTTTTTTATGGTGTGACTGGCTTTCTTTTAGGTTTATGATTTGTGTTGACAAATATATTGGATTAAACTGTATCTATATCGAGTTGAAAGAATGTTTATGAAATGCAAAAAATGCGCATTTCCTCTGACCTAGAGCCATTCGTTTTCCATCTTCCAGCCTTTACTATGCTTTATCATCGCCAATTAGTTAAGTAAAACGAGGCGTTCAAACAGATGCCAGTAGCGGCAGAAATATTTTGTGGAAGCCCCTCTGGGCTTTTATTTTCTATTCAGTAGGCATTTCTTTCTAAGGGGATTTTGTATCGATTAATCAGAAATCATTTAAATCTCTGGATTTTTCATTTTCATGACGTACTTATGTGTCTTAAAAGACATTTTTTTTTTTTTTTGTCCGGCATGACAGATAGGAAAACGTTTTGGAATCATTCTGAACTGGACAGTTCATAACTATTTCAAATTTGAAAAACCCCCCATCCCGATTTGAAATGTTTACAGAGATGCTCATTTTGCCAAATATTCAAAAATAGCCAACAAAGTGTAATTTTTACCGTACATAAAGTAACGTTTCTAAACACAATGGAATTATGGCCTTTTGAAACTTGAACCAATACACATGTCCTTTGTAATATATATTTATATATATATATAATTTATATATATATATATAATATATATATATAGATATATATATATATATAGATATTATATATATATATATATAAAATTATATAATATATACATATATACGTTTATGTATGTATGTATATATTATATAATAGAATACACATATATACGTATGTATGTATGTATGAAATTTATATATATACACACACACGCACACACATATATATATATATATATATATATATATATATATATATATATATATATATATATATATATATATATATATATATATATATATATATATATATATGTATATATATGTATATATATGTAATTTACGTATATATACGTATGTATATACTCATATTTTTTGTGTGAAATGATAATCACTTCCTTCTCATGGTAAAACTAAACAAAAAAGGAATTCATGAAAAATGCACAATTTCTCAAAGCACTGGAAACTCGGCTTAAGCGTTTTATCGATGAAATGATAATTCCCTTCTCTTTGCAACTCTTCTGCAGCTGGCACACCTTCGCAACAAGTTGCATGAAATTCACAAGCAACTGGTCGCATACGGTCGGTCTCCTGAGGTCTTCACACCAGAGGAATTATTTCTTAGTTTCAACAATGTCGTCAAAAGAGGAGGACGTTCTTTTGCTTTGGTAGATAAGCAGAAGGGAAAAAGGAGATCATGGGTTCATCCATATTTTACAAGAAATGCTCAACAAAGGAGTTTGGTTGCTGCATAAGAGCTCTGGATGTGGACCCTGTGAAATTTCAATAATTCTACAGAATGTCTAAAGAGACCTTCAATGAACTAGTTCTGTTTCATTTGCCACTTGCTTCCTGCTTTTTCTATAACATCCTTATAGTAGTATTCATCCAAAGTGTACTTGTAATGCACTGATGTTTTTCTATTACTTATACAAATTGAATGTTCCTGGATTGCTTGTCGTTCGCCATTACATCAACAGCCATGGCCTTAGCGCTCGGAGGCACAAACCATCCTCTTCTCAGCGAGTTCGTTATGCGATCAGTTGCACGTGAAAGCAGTTTCAGTCACCACGATGCGAGAGGTTCCAAAGAAACCAATGCGTCTGTTGCAATACAATTGATTGTGGCGTCGTAAGCAACTAATCTCATGCAACTGGTTGCGTTTGGTGTGTGAGCTGCTTTCAAGTTCAGTTTCATAACGCACTGAGGAGGCTCATTTCATTCAGTGGTGCAAAAGACACTATATTGATCCCTGCAAGATCCAGCTGACGAATAAGAAAAACGACGATGGATTTAAAGATGTCGTTTTTGGACATCAAAGGCTTCAGTTCATTATTGCTGTCCATGATGTTTAAAAGGAAAAGTTGTTCAATACGACACTGAAGGCAGCAGAGCTCAAAGAGGAAATTACGAATTTTCATACGCGAAATGATATTTTTGTTCATTTTGAATGAATGGGAATGTAATTACGTAATATATACGTGCAAAGCTTGTGTCTATACATTCAGGAGAGTGTGTGTACAATCAGGAGTGTGTCGGACGGAAAAAGAATGTCTTCGTAACGAGATCTAATGCTTAAAGTCATTATGAACATTTTTTTAATTGTGATTATTTTGACTCCCACGTTTGTGTTTATATATGAGTAAGAGGGGGAATCACGAATAGTAAGTGGTAGGAAGCGGAAATAAAAGTTCTAGTAGAGGAAAATATAGAAGAATATTTTGAGGGGCAGTTATAGGGCAGCTGTGCAAGTGCACAATTTGGTGGACAGAGTAGTCAAAAAGAAAGTGGGAGGAAAGCAAATAACTTAATTAAAAAGAAGAAAAGAGGAGGAGAGAACGAGAGAGAGAAGAGATAGAGAAGAAGAGAGATGAGCAGAGAGAGAGAGAGAGAGAGGAGGGTGAGCAAGGACTTTAAGGAATATGAAAAGGTACTCTACAAGGAAATAAATGTAGAGGGAAGGATTAATGATTAATAAAAATCTGATCAATAGAGATGACAATGTAGAAATGATGTTTGTTGTAAATACAAATCTGTATTGATGTAATGAAAATTTTGAAGATTTGTTGAGATTGAAGATAGAAGAGAGAGTGGCAGAGATAAACGACACAAGAGTGTAGAAGCTTGAGTGAAAGGTTGCGAATGCTTGTGGAAGTGACTGTCGAGGGTGCAAGGAGGGCTGTTGAGAAGGTGAGGAATGGGAGGACATCAGGAGCTGATGGAATTACAGCCAAAATGCTGAGGTGTGGTGGTGATAGTTCACGTGGCTAACCACAGCTGTAATGTATTGTCTGAATCAAGACACGTTCTGTATGAATGGGCAAAAGGAACATTTGCTCCACTGACTGGGAAAAAGTGATAGATTAAACTAAACAATTATGGTGGCAGAGCAGTGCATACTATGCCAAGGAAGGTGTTGGTGAGAAGTTTGAAAGTAAAGGGACCTAGATAAAAGCTTTTGATAAAATGACAATATAGAGATGATAGACAATGTATGGCAAAGAGGATTCTTTATTGATAGTGATTAGCACTTTTTATGATGGGAGGGAAGCATTAGCCAGAATATGTAAGTGGAAGAGTGACTGGTTTGGTGAAAACCCGAACCTGAGACAAAAGTTTCTTAGTTTCTGTGGCTGTTTAATATCTTGATGGTTGGAGTGATGTAAGTCAGAGGAACGACAGGTGGATGGAAGAGAGGAGTCAGAGTAGGTGATAGGTGATATAAGAAAAGTGGTGGCAGGTGAATGCAGAAGGTTGGGAAGAGTTCCGAATTACCTATGGATGTTAAGATATTCTGACGTAAAAATTTCATGTTCGTGTAAAGGACGAAATATAAGCTTTTCTGTCAGTTATGACTTTTTTTTTTTTTTTTTTTTTTTGCATCTTTTACGCCTGAAGCAAGGAAACACAAACACACACACACACACACACACACACACACACACACACACACACACAACACACACACCCACACACACATATATATATACACATATATATATATATAATATATATATATATATATATATATATAATATATATATATATATATATATATATGTATATATATATATATTTATATATAAGTATGTGTATATGCATTATATAGACACACATACATACTAATGTAAAGGTTAAATTGATGAATTATTTAGAAGCACTTTAGTGTACTGACTGTCTACAGAACTTCAGAACAAGTGAAATATTCTTTTCTGCAATTGCGCCACGCATTTGTTTGTGTATTTATGTAGATATTCAAAGCCACGCTTTCACATTTCCGGTATGATCCCAATTTTGGGATTCGGGAAACAGAAGAACAGAAAAGAATTTCATTCCCTTCGACTGATACGAATACTGACGTATAATGGAATGATAAGAACCCGTTTCGAATATGCTTATCGAATCAGGCGAGATTTGATTCACCGCCAAATAATCGGTGGCGTTTTTCTGCCTCTACTGATTAAACAAGCGTCGACCGACCCTCATTACCTAATCAGAAGCCAATCAAATGCTAATCCACACAGAAAGTCATTATCAGATTTGAACTCGTCAACTCGCTAGATTTTGAATTATAGCTAATTTGAAAAGCACTTTGGTGGACAATTTTAAAGGCCGCTCCAGTAATCACGTATTGTAGTTGTTTATGTAGAATGATAGTTGATGGGCCTGTATCCAGATATGAAAGCTACACAGTTCGTGGATAAAAATGTCATGTCTCACTCTGTACACTGTACAGTGTAATCTATCTTGTCCAGGTCTTGCAGTTTGTGTTACTAGTTTTCGATTCCCTATTGCACCAGCTCCTTTGTTATCTATTTGCACGTTTAGATATCAGGTCATTTTGCTTATTTAAAACCTTTTTGTTATACTGCACAAATTCTTATATTAAACACTGAAAGTCCAGAACTGGAAAGTGGCCAGTGCTAACATGACATACAAACATTTTGTATTTAGATAATAATAAATGACAGGTTATAAAAATAACTAACAGGTTTCAGAGCTCAAAGAAACCCAGTGTCCAGCTCATATATCCTGAATTACTACAGAGGAGACTGCTGTGGAATGGGTCACTCAAATACACAGTATCATTGTAATAAAAAAAAAGGACGTGACTTAAAAACATTTCAAGAGTAACTACAGTAGGGTTTAGGAACGAAATTGAAAGAATCGTAGCACCGTTGTATGTAGCAAAAGCCATAACAAGTCTTATTTCTTATGAAAACAGCTAGTGAACGTAGCCTAAATATAAACACTTGTACAGTATTGATGGCGTATAAGACATCCTGTGCATTGAAGGAACGCTATTTTTGAGGTCGCCATGGACCAGTAGAGAATCTTTAAAAAATAGGTTTTGCAAATATAAGAGTACATGAAACACTTAGACTTAGATTTAAACAAAATTGAATGGATAACAGAAAAAATGAAATAAATGAAAAGTCAGCATTGAATTTTGAAGGAAATTGAAGGAAAACAGAAGAGAGGAAACTTGAAACACTGAACAAGTCATGCTGATGAGCAGAGTTAGATGAAACAAAGCATCGAATGAAAAGAAGCAAATTATGAGTGAAATAACGGCGCCAGTGAACAGGTTAAAACAACAAGAGATGGAAAAATATTTGTAAAATTTCCAGATAAGAAAAACTTAGAAAAAGTCAAACAGAGATTCGGGGAATCAGTGGCATATCGGTCAATGAGAAGGGTACCTAAACTTGAACCCAAAATATAAGTAGTATGTGTCCCGAGGGACGAAGATGACATTGTCAACAACATTATAAAGAAAAATCCATGGATAGGGTCTCTCATTTCTGAATACGACGACCTGAAAATTGCCAAGGAAATGGAAGCCAAAGATGACAAATATAAGTACTATATCATCAAGTTCACACCACAAATACGAAAGACTTATGTATGATAAAAGTGACAAGTTGTATAAGCTCTATAGCCGTTGCGGTGCGTACGACTGTTATATGCCCTATCAAAGCTAGAAATGTCAGGAATTTGGTCATAGTGCAACAAATTGTAGAAATAAACATGTTTGCCCTAAATGCGGCAAAAATCAGATATCAAATGAATGTATTAGCATCACCTTCAAATGTAAAAACTGTGAAAAGAAAGGCAATAGTGAGACTGGGCATAAAACATATGATGGAAATTAGTGCATAAGATATAAAGAACAAGTATCAAGGGCGAAAAATAATACGAGTCAGGCTTTGACTAATAGTGATCTTCTATGCAATTTAATAAACATACAGGCAGTAGGAAATAAAACCAACACAATCTACGTATATATATGCTAACGGGGACTTGGCTAAGTAATAATGTAAGTGATTATTCTAAAATAAACGAAATGACGCCAGGGACTCACAATTTGTACCATGTACTTCCTTCTTCTTTCCCACCATGATCCTTATATTAAGGGGTCAGTTTCCTAGTGTGACTTTTCCACTGTCTTATATCAAATGCACCATCAGGCATGGTTTATTGTTTGGCAAAAGGGGTTTTTACGACCGCATGCCCTTGCTGTCATCAACCACAGTAATTGGCAGTGGGCCTAGCATTTTTCTAAAAAGTAAGACTGCAAGGCAGCAGCTGTCCTTTTAGTCGCCTTTTACGATACAATCTACGTATATATATGCTAACGGGGACTTGGCTAAGTAATAATGTAAGTGATTATTCTAAAATAAACGAAATGACGCCAGGGACTCACAATTTGTACCATGTACTTCTTCCCTCTTTCTTTCCATCCATGATCCTTATATTCAAGGGGTCTGTTTCCTAGTGTGATTTTCTTTTTCCACTGTCTTAATATCAAATTGCACCATCAGGCATGGTTTATTTGTTTGGCAAAGGGGTTTTACGACCGCATGCCCTTGCTGTCATCAACCACAGTAATTGGCAGTGGGCCTAGCATTTTTCTAAAAAGTAAGACTGCAAGGCAGCAGCTGTCCTTTTAGTCGCCTTTTACGATACGCAGGACCTACGATGGTAGTATTTTACACCCATACCACAAGGCCAAAGTTTTACCATGTAGTACCGAGAGAAAACAAAAGGTGGCGGAGTGGAAATCTTTGTTAAAAAGTATGCAAAGTATCCATAATGAAACAAATTGTGTTCAGTAAATTTGAATATATCAACACTAAAGTTACATACATAAATAAAGGCATACAAATTATAACAATTTACAAACCACGAAGCACAAGTATTAAATCATTCTTAGACGGATTCAGTGACTTCCTAAATTTGTTAGCTGATAACTAAAATACACTGATTTGTGGTGATTTAAACCTGTATTAAAAAGATAATAATGGCAATTACATAAAAGAATTTATAGAGTTACTTGAAAATCACGATCATGTAAATGTTGTGAAGAGACGGACATCATTATTGAACCTTACCATCGACACACACACAGAAAAAAAAAGGAGATTGTGAGTGACAAACGAGTCGAGCCTGAGTGCGTGGTATCTCCAGTACATAAACTAGTCCCATTTAGTATAAATATATGGAAAGGCTATGAAATGAAGAAACTATTACTTACAGAAACAAAACCAACTTTAAAGTCGATAAATGTACTGTTGAGAACATAAAGGAAATAAGAGAAACTAGCCAGGAGTGAAAGTGTAATTAGAGAAATACCTTGACAGGTGACCAGGCATGCGTAAGCTGTTTTACAGACTACAGCAACAATTTATTAGCATCAAACCATAACGATATATGTCCAGAAGTGACAAGGCAAATAATAATTAAAGAAAATACCAAATGGTTTAATAGTGAATTATGTGAAGCTAAGTAAAGGAAAAGAAAAATGGAATATATATGGAAAAGATAAAAAAAAAATCAAGAAGTAATGAAAACTGGTCACTATAAAAACAGCCAGAAATCAGTACAACGACTTAATTTTGAAAACCAATAAAACATATTACAATAAAATATATAGTAAGGAAAAAAAGCCTAAAAAAAATAAAACTATGATTTAGCTCGATATTAGGACTAAAGAAAGAAAAAGTTCTACCTGATGTAACCAGTGACCACAAGAACCAGGCTGATATTGTGAACTACTTCGAAGAACAAATTGAAAGAATCTGTCATAGTTTCGAAAAGGAGGTCCATTCTGATCTCCCAGTGATCGTAATGAATAAAAGAAAATTCAGTAAGTTTAAATAACTGAACATAAATGACTAAAAAAACGACGAAAAAAAAAAGCACCTACTGTGACAATGACCCGTCTCCCATAAGTGACTTAAAAGAGGCAAAAAACTTTAATCAGTTGGGGGAGCTATATTTTGGTATTGCCCAAATGACCTTAGCACAGGCATCCTTCCCAAATAGTGAAGACGGCTTACAAAGGAAAAGGCGATAAAGAAAATCTCAGCTTCTATAGGTCAGTATCGAACCTATAGTACTTATCAAAACTTATAGAAACATTAGTTCACGAACAAACGTGAAAACACTTGAAACAACTCAACATTATACCTGATGATGAGTCGATTTACAGGAAGAAAAAACCACTCGACAGAAAGTTCATTTTGCGCAATTGCAAATCATACTATAAGAATTATGGTAAGTGGAAAATGTGGTATCCTGGTTATGCTCGACCTAAGTGCAGCATTTGTCACAGTTAAAGACAATCTGCTGCTTGAAGATCTGAGAGCAGTAGGCATCGAGGAGGATGTACTCAAATGGTACAAAAGCTACTTAGAGAACAGAAAGGTTACAGTTTTATATGAAAATGTGGTATCATAACAGAAAGGCTTAACTAGAGGAGTGCCCCAAGGCAGCGTCCTGGGTCCAATGCTATTTGACATTTACACAAATTGAATTATCTAGAATTCTAAACAAGCACAAGGTTTTATAAACTGTATGCTGATAATACTCAGTTCTGTTTTTCTCTCGAAACGGTAAGAGATGTCATTAGTAAAATAGATACAATAATGAAAGATATAAAAATATGGATGTTGGCGAAGAAACTAAAACTCGATGAAGACAAAACTGAGTGTATAATGCTATTTGGATATGATAGTGCATTACGAAAATATAATACTCAAAAGAATAACTATTAGCTCGTAATCATAGACATTGTAGCGGAAGTGAGGAACTTAGGAGTATCTATGATAGTAAAGTATCGATGAAAAAGTTTATATTGTGAATTGTAAAATCCTGTAACTGTCATATTAGAAACTGCATTTATTGGAAAATATCTAAGCGAAGATACTCTAAGAACATCAATTTGTAACCAAGAAGATTGCAAGTACAAAATAGAGTCGCCAGATAAATAAAAGGATTTCGTTACCGTGACAGTATAAACCCGACACTAATCGAGCTACATTGCCGATGCAAGTAAAAGCAAGAATAGAGTACAAAATACTTCTTACAGTCTTTAAAGCACTAAAATATGGTGAACCAACATATCTAAGAAACTGCTTTTTGCAGGAGCTACGATACGGATAAGAAAATACTAAAAAACTTTTATGAAATATAAGACGTAATTTATCTAGAAACGTACAAGGGCTCGCCATACAGGAATCATCCCTGTGGAGGGCTGTAAACATAAAACCAAACAAAGTAAACAATGTAAACAACACTAGAGCCAAATGACAGGAGAAGATGAAAGGGCAAAATACTAAATGATTCTGTCGTGAAGAATGAATCGAAAACCTAGAGCTGAGCATCTCCTACTTGATTGGCCAGAATGCGACAATCTGTAGTAAGAATAGGTAAGGATTCGAGCAGCTGCCATGCCAGGAAGACAAAGACAGAGGAACTCGTTGCCGACATCTTACTGCTCACACATCTGTTTATGGTGGATATGGGAAAGAATTTATCGGAAACATTTGGTACTTATTAACAAGGAAGAGGAAAGTGAAAAAGTCACAGAATATATCGTAATCGTACGATACCAAGAGGAAAATAGTCATAAACAAGCACGACCATAGGTAAATGAAAAGGTGGGAGGGAGCGTTCCAAAGATCAACACTCCTATTACTACTACTATCACGGTATCGCCACCACCTATGAATTTGAGATTAATTTCGCTGCGAGATTATTTTTTTTGTCATCGTATACTACAAAATAACTGGTAAGTCGGGCTTTTATTGTGGCCGAAGGCATCTTGTTGTCTCTTGTGTAGCCTAATGGCGTGACGTGGTTTTCTGGATTCAGCTACGTAGTATTAGGTAGGTAGGAATTTAGGAGGGGATGGGACCCAACCAGATAGCCTATACCCTTACCTGACCTTACGTAGGACATGGTGCCCTTACTTGGCCGTGGGGCTTTTCCACCCTCCCCATGATCCCCCCAAGTAAACCATGGGTATTTCTATATAAGCATTCTGCGGCGATCTTGACTAGGGGGAACAACTGACTGGACTAGCAGATCCACTTTCCACCGCATGTGGATCCACCCTCTGAAAAAGTACTTTAACACGTCCTGACTGGAGATGGGCACCAGTCACGAGTTGTTGGTGGTGAGAGCAAGAGCAAGAGCTCGAGACCTCTACTCTCCTCTCGAAGTAAGTATTTTCTCCAAAGTTAAAAATTAAGGTTATATTTTAAGATTAAACAGAGGTTAATGAAAAGTCTGGCTCTACGCAGTGCACACATACCGCCATGACGCTTTCAAAATTTTTACTTAGAGGGAAACACCATCGACTACCAACCCTTATCACAGTGGACAGGTCGTAGGGTAAAACATCACAGCAGGCCAAACAGGCCACCTACATTCAACGCTTGCCACCCTCCGAAAATGAAGTTTTTATTGTAAAACTAATATTGTAATACCTACCTGAACACCTGAACTAGCCCTGGTCACTTACCAGCCCGAACCATCATTTATTAAAAATTTACCCAATCTTTGGTTAAAATAAACGATCAGTGTTGCCAATCTCCTGGCAAACACCCTCGTTACCTAGTTACCAGCCCACCGCTAGTAGCCCTGCCTCCCGGGCCGGTCACACCTGCCCTCTCACGTCAATCATAACTCAATAACTCTGTATGAGAGGGGAGGGTGGGAATCATTCAGGTGTTCAGGTAGGTATTACAATATTAGTTTTACAATAAAAACTTCATATTGCAATACACCCCCTGAACACCTGAACTAGCCCGATTAACAACATTAATTTGGAGGTGGGGAATCAAATCTGCCCGGCCCTCCACTGTACTAGTTGTCAGTCAATATAATTGAGTACGCGAGTCAGTCTCAAGTTCATTTGTCACTCGTCCAAGCTAATCTCCCATGTGTGGCCTTCTAGGCCTCCCATATGTGGAGGGAAAAAACTCCCTGCACCTCTACCCTAAGGTCAAAACTCATTGAGTGCGGGAGGGATACAAACCTGTTTCCTCTCAGCTGGCTATGTGCCTCACCTGAGTAGAGGAAAAACTGAAGACCTCCCATGTGCCCTCGGCCTCTCATGTATGGAGGGAATCTGAAGGACCTCCCATGTGGCTCTCGGCCTCTCATGTATAGGAGGGAATCTGAAGACCTCCCATTGTGGCTCTCGGCCCTCTCCAGTGTATTGGGGAGGGGGGGAAAAAACTGAAGACCTCCCATGTGGCCTTAGGCCTCTCATGTACGGAGGAGACAACCATGTCCATCGGTGCGTCTGCGACGGTGTCGTCGATCGTAGTGATGTCCTCTCTTGTAGTGTTGTACCTGCCTATCTGTACTCTGCCTGGTTGGCACTTGAAAGAATACCCTCAGATAGACCTAGACCTGTTCTTTCCTATCTGTCCTAATACTTAAAATCCTCTTGTGATATCATATCAGGAATACTGAATACCTTATACATATTCTTAATAGGTCGCTCCCTACTCTAATACTAACTCAGACAGCAAGATTGTTGGGTTTAAAAATAGAATTTAGGCCAAAGGCCGAGTATTGGGGACCTATGAGGTCAGTCAGCGCTGAAGGGAAATTGACAAAGTTTGAAAAGGTTTGTGAAAGGAAGAAAAACCTCTGTGCACAATGAGTCCAGTGTAGGAGAGCGTGGAAAATAGGATGAGAGAATATGGAGAGAATATGAAATCAGAAAAAGTAAGAGAGAGGAAGAGAGAAGAGAGAGAAAACAACACAATCCGTCTAGGATAAAGAAAGAGAAATATAAAATCATGGGGAAAAGAGAGAGAGAGAGATAAAATCAGGGAAAAGAGAGAGAGATTTAAAATCCGGAAAAGGGAAAAAGAGAGAGAGAGAGAGAGGGAGAAACTTAAACGATCGTCTAATATCTCCACCTCCGCAAATTGCAGCAAGTTAAAAGGGTATTATCTTAATGATAATACTCGTATAACTCGTACAGCTATGAACAACCGAACGAGAACTTGTTGCTAATGCGATCGACTCCTATAACAACATCACTTTATTGTATTGATCAGCGTGTGACAGTAATCGAATCCGATAGCAACATCCGTTATTGTATTCATCCGCGTGCGACGGTAATTACTGTATTCATGTTATAAATGCAGCTGAAGCTAATAAGGCAAAATTACGTGCATCAGCAACCTGGACAGAAGTCCCGAGCTTTTGTATGAATTCCAACGCAGCCGTAGTAAAAGAAACTAATAGCATGAAAGAGCTCATTACTGTTGTTTTCACACAGACAAAGGATTAATAACGTATATAAAGTGTAAGGTTCGTAATACCTATGAAAACGAGTGAAAAACGAACGGAATCCTAAATTTAACGCCATCTAACCCGAGGGAAAAACCGAGGGAAAAAATAGCTTCCAATGAGACGTATCAGTCAAATTTTGGTCTTAAATTACATCGTAAGACGAACAGTATGACTTCGTTCCATAAGTTAAGTATCCAGATATTCATTAATATGGTAACTAAGGACAAAAACATTAGCCGAGACCAAGTGATATGGTTGAATCTGAAGCAAGGAGAAAAAAAAAAAAAAAATAGACTAGCCGGCATCCTTGTCTGTCTAAACCACACCTCCTTACAATAGTGCTGTTTGACGACAAGCTAGTGTAATTGTAATTTAATTGAAAAGTAATAAAATAATATTTAATGGTAATTGCAATTTGATAATACGACTGGTAATAATTTGTAACTGTAATTGACATAGCGCAATGTAAATACCTGACGGCAATAGCCCTGTTAAACGTATGAAGACGTCATACATACAAATTCCTTATATCTGACATCTGATTATATGCCCCAAGATAGATACCTCATTGACTATGTTAAATGTCAACATAGTTGAACACACGTCTCCTTTAAGACGTTTGTACAAACTTGGCATAAGTGAGTGTTGTTACGTTAGTCATTTTAGGCAATCAGGAGAGAATGAGATGGATACCGCGATGCAAACCCGTATTCGTCATCCGCTGATTCCAGCGTGAATGACTGCCGAGTTTAGTGTATACTACGTCTAATATGATGATACACATAATACAATTATAATGCTTTAGTCGGACAGAATCCGATCTTCATTCTGTTCGATTACATTCATATTAATTATCCTCAGATCGGATTCTTGTTCGTTTTCAATTACACCTGTATTGAATTATCCGAAGTCAAGAATGCCTTGAGCCTACAGCGTTAGCCAATATAAAAATAACTACCGATATGTTGTACAGCGAATACTTTAGGTTAGGCTAGGCTACTGAATATGCATACGATATATCATCGTGAACACTAGGCTAACCGTAGTTAATTTTATTCGATTTCTCTTCATACTGAATATCGTAATCAATATGCATTGAACGGAGAATTAGTTGATATTAACAATTATCGTATCGTATACGTAGAGGAAAGTAACCTTAAAGACGAAGGAGCATATCTGAAAGACCAACCCTGGCCTAAAAGCTTCTGATGCAAGGAACTCGAAGCAGGAAAAAGCCTAAAGATGCTCTAAGGACACTGTGCCTCTAAAAACTACTACTTTGTTCCGACACGGCATACAAACCTTCGGTCCTTTTACAATAGGAAGGTACTAGCGGCAGCTGGATAGGTCGTAAGCTTTCGAACAAGGGTTCGGTAGTTAACTGCTTGTCCGACAGGCACGCGCGCGACTGGGAGTAAACAAATCACTTTTGCTTTCGGCCTGCTGCGTGTAGACGTGTATCATCGCTCTCTGCCCGCTTCATCGTCGTTGCTTTCGCATGGTTGTGTTTTTCTTTTTTCTATTTATCTAGTGAAAAACTGAATTGTAAGTACAATCATTTCATCTTTATTTCCATTGAATTCAATTGTGAATTAAAGGATCTTGGTTTTCTCCACGCCTCCGATTACCCGAGTGCCGGGACTGAAGTGCGTAAGTGCGGGAATTCATTTTCCCCCAGAAATGATCCTCGTATTGTGTATGCTCGGTGCCGAGGGCGGGAGAGCGCTCCGAGCTTATATTTTGGTTGAAAATGTGTAGATGAAAATCGTAAGTAAGTGCCCTTTTCATTTATTTTATTTTGACCTGTATGCTCGTTGCCGAGCGAATGCGCTCGGCACGGAAACTTATTCTGTATGGAAGTGGAATCGCAAGTACAGTATTCTTTTTCATATATTTATTTTGATTGTAGCAATACTCATTTTGGATCAGTTTCCGCTCTTACCCGGAAATTGATCCTTTCCCCTTTTTATTTGAATGAAGTGAAATCGCAAGTGCAGTTCTTTTTCATTTTCATATTTTATTGAGATTGCATTTATTTTTACTTGGATCAATGTTTCCGCTATTTCCCGGACTTGATCCTTCCCCTTTTTATTTTGTATGAAGTGAAATCGCAAGCGCAGTATTCTTTTTCATTTCATATATATTTTGATTGCATCAATTCATTATGATCAAGGTTTCCGTTCATAATCGTGGGAATGGATCCTTTTACCCTTGCGCTCGGTTACCAGAGGGCGCAAATGCGCTCGATCCGAGCCCTTATTCATTGTGAAGTGAATCGTAATGCAAGATTCTTTTTCATTTTATTCCTTTTTTTTCATACATTCAACTTACCTGTCAGATATATACATAGCTATCGACTCCGTCGTCCCCGACAGAAATTCGAATTTCGCGGCACACGCTACAGGTAGGTCAGGTGATCTACCGGCCTGCCCGCTGGGTGCAGGACTAGGACCATCCCCGTTTTCTAATCAGATTCTCTCTGTCGCTGGGAAGGTAAACATATGTTTACTTTCCCTCCTGATTTGATTTTCGTGTTTCATCGCCATCGATCTTCTGGGCCGACTTTTACAGGGAAGTACTGGATCGGTGGTTTGGCATACGTTTTTAATAACTTTTTAATAACTTTTAATGAATTAACTTCGAAGTTTTCAAAGAATAGAGGATGTGTAACTACCGAAGTTTTCGGTAGACAATTACATAGTTTGCAAGAAAGGGAAATATAAATTTGTTCCGATACGTAATACAAACCATCGGTCCTTTAACAATAGGAAGTAGCTAGCGGCAGCTGGAACGGTCGTAAGCTTCGAACAAGGGGAGAACGGTAGTTAACTGCTTGTCCGACAGTCGCGCGCCGCGCGACTGGGAGGTAAACAAATCACTTTTGCTTTCGGCCGCGGGTGTGAAGGACGTGTTCGTCATCGCTCTCTGCCCGCTTCATCGTCGTATGCTTTGTTTATATTGTGTTTTCTACTAATGGTTTGTTTGACTTGAAAATGAAACTGTAAGTACACTGTTTTCATTTTCATTACTTAATTATGAACCAACATGGAGTTATCGCCGTAGATGCGGCGATTTCCTCTCTTTTCATGAATTGAACCCTTGAATTATGCCTCGGTGCCGAGGGCGGGCGCGCTCGCGCCGAGTCATGTATTTTTGGGCGAAAGTGTGTAATTGAAAAAAATGTAAGTACTCTTTTCATTATATGTTTGCCCTGTGCGTTCGTTACCGAGAGTGTGTTTGCGCTCGGCACGAGCCTTTTTAATTTTGTATAAATAGAATGCAATGAAAGTGGATTCGCAATTGCAATATTCTTTTCATTGTTTTCATTTATTTATTTGCATGAAATTTAATTTGGATCAATTTTTCGTTCTTACCCGGGAATTGATCCTTACGATTTTTTTTATGTGAAATGAATCGCAAGTGCAGTATTCTGTTTCATTTTCATATATATTTTTATGATAGCATCATATTATTGGATCAAGTTTCCGTTCTTACCCGGGAATTGGATCTTTTCCCCTTTAAGTTCTATGAAGTGAATCGCAAGGGCAGTATTCTGTTTCATTTTCATATTACTTTTCACTGCTGTGCGGGGGTAGGGGAAGCGAAGGTCTGCCAGGAAGTCGTCGGGAAGCTCTCTCCCGCGGACTCCCTTGGTATCCGATTCTTCGTTCTTCCTTCCTGCCCCCCGCTCAGCTTCTTCGTTGTATTTTGTATTTGGGTCTTCCTGCTTTCGGGGTGGGGCATGTCTTCCCCCCGTGAGTGAGGGAACCCCTCTTACTAATCTATCTATGTTACCGCAGGTGCTACATCCGTGGGAGACGACCTTGGACAGGTATGGACCACCACGGAGGCAGGGCGTGCCTAGCATCCACGGGCTGCTGCAGCGTCTAGCGAGGTCTGGGGCGGTTCTCCACTACTACCACGGCCGCTTATGCTGCTCCCCCCCCTCCTGGTCTACACTCCCCATGCTGTGTCGATGACGCCGTCTGCCGCTACTAGGGCCGCAGCCGTACCGAGGTGGGGTTGCCGCCGCCGCCTGTTTTCTTCGTGTTGCCTGCCCCAGACTTCCGCTGTTCCCGCAGCTCGCCCCGGGACCGGGGGGCGCTGGGACCCAGGTTCCGCTGGCTGCCGATGATTCTACGAGGCGATCGCTGGGCCTGCCGTACCTGCCGCTGATGTGATTCCCGCTGTTGGCTTGGCTGTCCCTTCTGGGTCTACCGCTGCCGCTGTTCCTGCCGCTCGTGAGCTGGTTGCTGTTCCTGTCGCTCCTGGTTCCTGTGCCTGTCCATGCTGGTCCTGCCCACGGTGTGTCTTCCCCAGTCCCAGGTCCTTCCGGACAGGTGCAGTCGGGCCGTGTTGCTTCGGCAATAGCCCCAGGCTCCGGCCTGGATGGAGGAGGCCTGACGACTGTCCTGCGTGAGCTGACGAGGAAGAGGAGAAGAGAAGCTGTCATCTTCGTCTTCATCGTCTGCTGCTGCCTCTTCCCCTTCGACTTCAAATAGGCCCATAAGCCGAAGAAGAAGAAGGCTGCCTTCCCCCCTAAGAAGTCTCCTTCGGGAACTTCTAAGGGCCCGTCCCACCTCGGTGGGACGGGGGTCCTTCTGCTGGTCCTCCTGCTCCTTCGGGAGCGGGGCCGTCTCCCCTTCCGTAAGGAAGAGATAGACGGGGACCAGAGGAGTATCGGTTAGCTCTGGTACTTCTCGCCTGGTGCTAGCGGCGATGCCGCTACGCCAGGTTCCGGCTCGGTCTCTCGTTCGCGAGAGATCCCGAGTGTACGTTCTCCCTCGGGAGACCGTGCAGCCAATTGTTTCGGCGCCAGAGTTCGCTCGGCGCCAAGACGCGGCACGGAGCAGAAGGCTGGTGAGAGACGCTCAGGTGACTCTTGCCAGGCCAGCGGCCGCTCTTGCAGCGACCAGCTGGTAACCCTGGGTTTTTCCCCCCCCTAAGAAGGCTCCTTCGGGACCTTCTAAGGGCCCGTCTCGCTCCGGCGATTCGGGGAGCTCTTCTGCTGGTCCTCCTGCTCCCTCGGGAACAGGGCCCGTCTTTTCTTCTACCAAGGAGAAGAAGACGGGGACCAGAGGAGTTACCAGCTTCGGCTGGCACTTCCTCTGTGGTTCTAGCGGTTCTGCCGCTAAACCAGGATCCGCCTCGGCTTCTCGTTAGCAGAGAAGTACCGAGTGGACGGTCTCCCGCGGGAGACCGTCCAGCCAAAGTCTTGACGCCCGAGCTCGCTCGCCGTCAAGACCGAAGCGCGGAGCAGAAGACTGGGCGAGAGTCGTGCAGACGACTCTCGTCAGGCCAGTGGACGCTCTCGCAGCGACCAGCTGGCTGCTCTGGGTTCACGTGACGGTCGCTGACCAGCCACGATTTTGAGAGGCGAGGAAGGGGTCCCCGCGGCCGTCGGTACCGCCACGCTGGTACCAGCGCTCGACGCGCCGAGAGGACGCTCGCCCGGGTCTCACCGCGACAGCGACTTAGCGGTCACCTGACGCCGCTCCCATCGGGACCGGGCGAAGATGGTAACCAGCAACAGCTCGCCTGACGCTAGAGATCAGCGTCGACGTTCTCAGCCGAGCCTCTCGCCCCAGGCGAGCGGCAAGGCTAGGCCTGCTGCTCGATCGCCACCGCGGGTTGACGATCAGCAGCAGCCCTCCAAGCACGCTGGTCCTGCCAGCGAGCTAGGGGGGGGCGTCAGGTCTGCCTCTCCTGTACCTTCAATCCTCCTCGGGCTACACCGGGAGGAGCGAGTACCTATGATTGATCGCGAGAGGTGCGCCGCTCGCGATCCTGCTATGACGCCGTATGGACCAGGCACGGTTCTAGGACCGACCAGGACATACGTGGCAAGTAGCTGGAGGCGACCGTCATGGGGTCTGCCGCTATTCCTCCTTCGGAAGGAGGAGTATCTCGGGATCTGTTCTTGTTGGAAGGACTGGACGTCTACTCCGCAAGACGCGGTTACTCCCGAGATACAGAGGAAATTGCAGAAGTCATTAAGCTGATTCGTCAGCATAATGACCTTGCGGAAGGATTTGCCTGCTCCCACCAGCAGAGCCCACGTCTCTGCTCGAGTCGTTTTGGGGCCCGAGAGGGAACCCAAACCGACGGTGGGTCTGCCGCGATCGGAGCTTGCCGATTCTGTCTCGAACCAGAGTCTCTCGTCTCCGGACCAAGAAAGGCTCGCTCAGTTCTGGCCGGTCGATCAAGCTACTTCCACCTCCTCTACTGCGAACAGCGGCGTTTCTACGTGGTCTTCGGACACCGTATTTAAATACTCCTTCGGTCCTCCTGAGAGTTTTGTTTTGACCTCGACGAGGGACTGGAATGAGTCGGAGGACGGTATCGGCTCTCCCCTGTCAGGTGTCGATCAGCCCCCACCCAGACGACGTTCACAGTGGCGGCAGACCCTTACCTACAGTGAGAGTTCGTAACCCTCCGCGGGAAAACGTTTTCTCCTGACGATACGTTTTCCCAGACTCTGAGAGACCATCGCCGCAAGGCGATGGCTGCTCCTATTCTTCTCCAACTGCTAGTTCCACTGGGAAGGCGAGCCAGTATCCAATTCCTCCCCATTCCTCTCTCCTTACGGCTACGAGGGAAAGGGGAGGGATCCTACAGAGATTTATCTGTAGGATCCCACGTTCGGGACTTGCGCTACCGGGGGGACCTTCGGGTCCTACCTGACGTAAGCCACGGTCGTTGAGGAGGGATCCTGCCCCATTCTCGATTTCTACGGGAATCGAGAGTACCACCAGCCGATATCGTTTGACGAATTCGGTGGTGTTTCGCAGGACTGCTTAGAATTCTAAGGAATTTCTAGCGCATTCAGAGTGTTCGAGTTTGTTACGATCTCCAAACACTTAGGCGAGACCACGGTCTAAAGTGAGCGAGACGAGAATCCCCGATGTTACATGATAATCGGGAACCTCGCCTATGCTCGAATTCCTGGAATTTCTAGCATTGGGAAGAAACTGCTGCTGAAAGAAACTATCTTACAGTAGGGCGACCAACCTGGAATAGAGAAGATCGGACGGGAATATCCAGTTTGGCTTGAACTATCGTCTTAGTATTCTGTTCACCATTGAAGCTTTATTCGAGGAAGACTTCTCCTTCACTCTTTGATAGAGATCGAAGGTGGTCGATCTCCAATCCTTATTTTGTTTTCTTGAAGGAAAGAATTTAGGATGGAGATCGTTGTTCAGAATCCTACAAATATACTACGTATATTAACCTCGCGACATGATTCTACTAAGCAGTTGAATTGTCCGAGGGGTAGGCGCATATCTTAGTTTATCTACGGATTGCGACTTAGAAGAGAAGTATTCTAATTGAACTGCAACTCGGGGTTGCCTGCAACCTCCCAGGAGTTTTCAGTTTCAATTTTATATACTTATGGTTTTGTCACGACAACACCATTTCAACTTTTATATTTACCGAAATTCGTTTCGCCTAAATATAATTGCTCGAGCATATCTTTTATGCTCGGTAGTTCTAGCCGAACGCATTCCTTCATGGAATAATGGATTACATGGCAACTCAGGATGACGAGTAGGCGAGAGCTCAGGCTCAACTACTGCGTTATTGAACTGCCTGACAGCAGCTCAGTATCAGCTGGGCCTCCGAGATGCACGGTCAGTTATGTCTCTCTCTCCCCTGGTTTGATTGACTACCGAACCGTATCTCTGCCCAACAATCATGGACTTAGGTCTCTGATTAATGGGGATTCTCGCAATAATGAAGGACCATCTACTGCTGTGAAGCTAGATTCCATCGCCTTCGACATTGCGAGAATTTTCAATAGAGATATCTCTTGGACTCTTCATCTTTCTGTTTACCGCACGGTAACAGAAGTATGTACAAGTCTCTCCGCTGCATCGCACTGCGATAATGCGAATGATTTTGCAGACATCTGAGTTTGTCTTCAAAATATCTCGTATTCGTAGGTGTACAATTGTTCATTGTTCAACCCGAATTACGAGATGTGTCAGAAGTACATCGCCTACTCTCCGACCTGACGCTCTACTTCCAAATGTTTCAGGCCCATGAGAAGCAGTTTCTTCAGGCGGCTTTCCCTGTGTTTTCATTACTGAAGAACGCCCCGCTTTCATTGCAACTACGACTTTCTCACCGCAGCAATGAAATAGCGGTTAGCGTTTTCAGTCATTTGTAAGCACAGGTTATGAATCTTGAGAATCCTTCTCTCGATTCGTCTGTGAAGACGTAGGTTGCATTCATATCTACCTTCGTCTTCAACGGTACATAGTGTTGTTTCTCCTTAGCTGAGATTCAACAACCATGAGATGTTTGCCTTCAGGGACCTCGGTCTCTAGAAGGCAATTGACTTTCGCCTGTTGGGCACATGCCTTAAAGAGAATCATCACCTCGCTGTCCGGCAATTGGTGACACAAACAAATACATTATTTGTTTGGTCTCGGCATAACCCTTTTTTTAAAGGCGAAGGTCACGTGACTTACTCGGATGCTTTGACAACTTGCCTCCTACCGAACGCAGTCAGTCGGCAGCTGTCAGAGCGGTCCCGACGTCCAGTTACGAACTACGCTGTTGACTTAGTTCGGTTGTTACAAGCAATCATTACTTCGTTTTAATAGCTTGTCACAGTACCCATACCATTGACACCCACCATGGAGTGTCGGTGTCCTATCCACTACCGAGAACTTCGCTGCATGGGGATAGGAGGATGCGAGAGACTTCGTTGCAAACGGACAGACCAGTATGGGTACTGGACATCACGAAGTAGAGAAGAGGAATAGGTCATGCGACTATTTCCTTCTTTTCCTCTGAGGAACTGCATGACTTCTCCTGCGAAGTCAAGCATCCAGGGGATGGGGATCCGTGACGCTCGATTTCGTACCGAACTTCGTAGCGAAGACTCAGAACCCTTCGGTCCCTGACGATTGGTTCAGGTCGTTCACAATCCCCTCCCTAATGGACTTCACCGCCTTCCGATGCGAAGGAGATGCTGCCTTTTCGCCCGGAAGAACTTCTCGTGGCGCAGGTACTGAAGGCAGGGGTCTGGTCCAACCAGACCCACATGCCCTTCCTTCTACATTCGGGATATTGCCCAAGGTCCTTGGGATCTTTTTCCTTGGGACCCGTGGTGGCTGCTCAACAGTTGTGTAGCGAACCCAGACCCTCGCAGGCTGAACAGCATCGAGTCCTGGTGTGACCGTAAGAATGGATGAGTGAATGAGAGTGTGACTGGCTCCTCTTCCCATCTTTTCTTCCCCTCTACCTGTGGTTAGAGGGACACGGTCGTCACCCTGCTGGATTAGGACAAGATGCAGGTGAACTACTCAACAGAGCCCCATCCTATACCCTTTCACTAGGGATAGGAGCGTATATCCACCACTTCCTCCAACAAGGGGAGGAAGTGGATGCCAGCTTGAGACAACCCATACTTTATGTTGCCTCTTGCAAACAGGAACAAGTTCTTGCTTGCTGGTACGAAGAGATACGCTTGCCTCTCTCTTTTAGTACTCGGCCCAGAGGTCTGACCATTGATCCTGCGGTGCACACCCCGATCATCGGACAGAGGCTTGGATCCCTCCCTCGCTCTTACGACCAGGGAGGCATTCCAGGGATGGACGAACACCAGTCTGTTCATCAAAAGACTCAGATTCCTCCCACCAAGAAGTGAGTCTTCCTATTGTTAAAGGACCGATGGTTTGTATTACGTATCGGAACAAATGACAATTTGTCGAAAATTGCATTTTTCCTAACTATACAAACCTGAGGTCCTTTACATATAGTCCCTCCTCATGCCACCCCTCACTCTGCGTATTTTGCATGGGCCAAAAGCAAAAGTGATTTGTTTACCTCCCAGTCGCGCGGCGCGCGACTGTCGGACAAGCAGTTAACTACCGTTCTCCCCTTGTTCGAAGCTTACGACCGTTCCAGCTGCCGCTAGCTACTTCCTATTGTTAAAGGACCTCAGGTTTGTATAGTTAGGAAAAATGCAATTTTCGACAAATTGTCATATTTATTCATTGATAAAGTGTAATAAATGTTAGAATTTGATTGAGGAAAATAAGGTAACTTCCTATTTGAGGAAGTCAGAAAAACATAGAACTAGATATGCTTTCTTTAGAAGCTTTAATAGCCCTCGTTCTGACAAGCAGTTAGAATATTAACAGTACTAGTAGTGTTGTTTCCTCATCACCTTCTTACTTCACAGAAACTACAAATTCATTTGCAATTTGAAGATAAAGGAATGTAGTCAAGATACGAGCTATTATAGGTAAGAAGTGATTATAGTGTTCCCCATTGGCAATAGAGGGTGCGTCTGATCGGCTCTGTCTCGCTCCCAGGCCTAGACCTCCTTCCAAGCTCCCTGGCCCGGAGGAGAAGGAAAGTCGAAAGCCGTACGGAGGTTATGGAGAAACCCCCACCGTTCAGGCGTCCCCTCGGCAGGTTCTGTAGGACGTCCCAGACTGCCAGGGATAGCCATTGGAAAGGCATCCTAATTCAATGTCCCCTTATTATTATCGTCTTGACGAATAAGGAGAAGAAACATTCAACGGCGTAGATTAATGAAGATGCAAGATAATCTCGTCCATCTGGCTATCGGAACCTCAGAAGAGACGGAGAAAGGAAGAAATCATTCGATAACAGTTGCGGTAGAGGCATTGCCCTATCCGGGTTCGTCCCCCCGTACGGTTGGACGGGGGGGGGGCCTCTATCCCATGGGGGTTTGAAATAGTTATTTCAATAAATTCCTCATCGGTACATGTATATGAAAATATATCTATTCTGAGAAGAACGAATTAGATATTAAAGAATATTTGTTGATCGAATGAATTATATGGATCTCGTTAGTGAGTACACATATATATAACTTTTTAGCTTCTAGCTCCTTGGGCATGAAGCTACGGTAACGAGGCTCAATGCGCCTAAAGCGTCTGAAACAAGGCGCAAAGCGCCTGAAACGAGGCGCAAAGCACCTGAAGGGCCTGAATATAGGCGCAAAGCGCCTGAAGCACTATGAACCAGGATCTTCATCGGAAATGGAAGTCCTTCTCATTCAGAAGAAAGGGAGGGCTATGTCGAAAATGGAAGTATTGTCGAATTCTAAGCAAGAACAAATGTACAAGAGATCGGAACCTTCCGACACAGAACCTTACCGCACACGAACCTTCCAGAAGGCGGAAGATTTCAGATTCGAATACCTTCCAGACGTACAGAACTTTCCAGGCGAGGATCGCCTTTCCATGCTCGGAACTTTCCACAAGAAAACTTTCCAGGGCGATACGTCTGCTAGGATCCAGGAGTATTCTGATCACGATACTCCTCCTAGGCGCCAGGAGTATCGTGATCGGAACGTGATACTCTTGCCAGGTGCCAGGAGTGTTCCGATCACGATACTCCTCCCAGGCTCCAGGAGTATTCGGAACGCGATACTCCTGCCAAGCACCAGGAGTATTCCGACGAGCACGATACTCCTCCCAGGCGCCAGGAGTATTCGAACGTGATACTCCACCAGGCGCCAGGAGTATTCCGTTCACGATACTCCTCCTAGGAAAGCGATACTTCTGCCAGGCGCCAGGAGTATTCCGAGCACGATACTCCTCCCAGGCGCCAGGAGTATTCGGAGCGCGATACTCCTGCCAGGCGCCAGGAGTATTCCGAGGACGAGGAGTATTCTGATCGCGATACTCCTCCCAGGCGCCAGGAGTATTCGGCGCGCGATACTCCTGCCAGGCGCCAGGAGTATTCCGAGGATGAGGAGTATTCCGATCGCGATACTCCTCCCAGGCGCCAGGAGTATTCTAGGCAAGATACTCCTGCTTAGCGCCAGGCACTTTCTCCTACAAGAAGAGCCTGACAACCGCCAAGAGTCCTCCAGGCGAAAGGTGAAAGACATTCGAGGCTTCTCCTGATAGGGACGGGAGTTGTCGCACAGGCGGCCGTTGCCCTTGTCAGGATCGTCTTAATGCAATAAAGGCAAGAGCAAGTTCGGCTTTTTCCAGGCAGGGACTCAAGATGTAGCACAGGCTGCCGTAGCCCTTGTCAGGTTAAGAGTCGGTACTGCTAAAAGCCCTTCACCTTTCGAAAGGAAGCGCTCTCCTCCGGTTGCTCAATCTTGTCCCAACTTGAGGAATGGAAGATAGAGCAGAATTGTGAGAATTAGTTCAGTATTAGTAAGAGGATATTAAAATCATCCTCCTTCTAAAAAATAATGCAACCAACCATTTACAGAAAGAGGGGCAATCGTTTGGAAGTTTGAACAAGATTCGTACGAGCTCTCATTCATTGATTAGAGGCTCTTCCAGATAAGAAAGGCGTAAAATACGGACTTATCTCCAAGATAATAAAAGCTGGAGAGATTCTCTTCGATCCTCGGTTGTCATTTGCGATCTCTTTCGACTAATACTCATTCGGGATTTATTGACGAAATGAACGAAGAGAGTAAGATTTCCATTCTTCTCTGGCATGTCGGAAAAGGAAAAGAGTTGTCGTAGAAGGCTGGCTGTATACGACTACTGAATGACAAGTCATATACGCATACACCTAGTTGCCTTTCTGGTTCGCTACTGAATTATCTATATCCTTACAGGATTTTCCTAGTAAGGACTTCGCTTAAAAGGTTTGTTACGACAATACCTACTCAGCTTCGGTATTTAACAAGGTTGTTTGGCTTAAATTTGCATTATTGAGAGCTTTCTTAGACTCGAGGAATAAGTTTATTATATCCATTCATTGAAGGGAGTAACTGGCAACTCAGAATGAATGCAGCCATGGCAGTGAACGAGACAGGCTGTAATTGTGAGCCAATCTAGTACCATCCGGTTCTCGGTCGTGAACGGTTGGTTACATCTTTCTCTCCTAAGGGATCGAATGCTTCAACCGTATATTCCCCCTACAATCAGGGACTTAACCACGAATTGAGGGGATTTTTTAGGCAAACATGAATAACATCGTATTCGTTTTGCTAAGGATATCTCTCTGCCTCGGCGAGGAAAGAATGTAGTAGGAATTCACCTTAAGATTACGATACGGTTAAGCCTTATGCACACACCTGGTTAATTACAGCGTTCCTACTATCCTTACAAGAGTTCCTAGATGAATGCTGTTTACCACAATGTGACGGGATTTATAAAAGGATTTTAATTCGGCAGAGCATGATTTAACATTTATTGGAAAGAGTTGTCAGACCCTGCGGAAAAGTATTCACAGATCTCTTCGCAAGGCAGAAGATGAACGAGCTTCTTATAGATTGCTTCCTTTTCCTCGAACAAGAGAGGTAGCAAGATACGCCATCTTTAATTTAAATAGGGAATAAACTTCAGTCTTTTTTCCCCTAGTTATATATATTCTTAACACATATTAAAATAAATGGGCGTCAAAGGAAGAAGATGAATGCATCATTTTGGCATAAAAAGGTTGGATTCACAGAGGTCACCCGTTCTTCTTTCAGCATGTGTCGGAAGGTTTTTCTAAGAGAGTAGAGATTTTATCGGAATCTATTATAAAAATATTGGACTTGAAAACCTATTCACTCTGAGTCTGTCTGCGTGCAGACTGACCAGAAGTAAATATGAATGAGAGGATTTTTCAAGGGAAGCTTAATAATTCCTTTAAATATGTTAAAGACATAGAGTTGCTGCAGATCGTGCTAGATAGAAAGGGGAAACTGTCCTCTTCCGATACCTCTGTGAACCACATAATGGTTTTCTTCCCTTTCAGAGGGAAGAATCACCTTGGTATTTTATGCTATCAATGAACACAGTAAAAAGATATACTCTGTCTAGACAAAGAATATTAGAGATAGTAGAGAATTAAGATCTTCGGGATCTTATACAATACCGCTATACGATAAGAGTAAGAGATCTTATACTTAGAATGGGATCCTAATTTGGGCCTCAGATTCCGTGTTCCGACAAGATGGAACTGCTCCTAATCAAATGTTTCTCTTGGTCCTAAAACAATCAAAAGGACAAGTGAAATTTTGGGCTTTAGAATCTGGAATCAATTCTATGAAGACTCGGCAATGGGATCTGGCCAGCATAGTATGTTTGGCAAAAGAAAAAACTAAAGCCTTTTATTCCTGGATCAACGCTTTCAGATAGAGGTTTCGTTGTCCGGGTAATGTAGTGACATTGTCATCTACAGAAGAAGACAAGGTTTAAACGTTTACTGACAGAGTCTTTGGAACGCGAGGAGGGCTCAAACTACTTCCCAAAAGGTTAAAATTCAGAGAATACATTCAAGAGCTAGAAATCAGGAGTCCTACCAATTTCAGCTCAGAATCTCTTTAAAAATTCCAAGCTCCTTCCCTTCCTTCGGCAAGGATAGGGAAGCTTCTGCAACGAGAAAACTCATCAACATGTAGGAGGAGAACTCGTTAGCAACGGAAGTATGCAATAAGGATCCTCCTCGGAGGAAGACTTGTCTCTCGGACTTTTGAGATTTCCTATCGTCTACTGGATGTAGCTGACTAAATTTTGATGAATGTGCAGGAGCAATTAGCGTCTTTGGTAGGAGTACTTTCTAAAGAGCCTACTCGTAAAAAGGATGACAGGCTTCCGATTAAGAGATCCAAATACCGATCTCCTGTCGGGCGCGACTAACCCTACAGGGGAGTTGTCGCACAAGCGGCCATCTCTGGGGGGAGCGATGCGTTTAGGCATGGCGAGACACGTGGGAAAGGAAGTAACTCCTTGCCAAGCGTCTGGCGGCCAACTAGGAGCCAGGCGCCAAGTAGGCGCAAAGAGCCTGACTTTACTGTAGATCGTTCTAGACCCAGATCTTCATCCAAGCAACAAGAGCCAACTGGAGAAGAAGAACTCCTGATAGGAGTATAGCGCCCGCTAAGCGCAATATACTTGCCATTCGAAATGGCGCATTCCATGAGCGATACTCCTACCAAGCCACAGGAGTATTCGGACTAGATGCGCCTTCCATAGGTCAGGAGTATTCGGGAAGAGATACTCCTGCCAGGC
>NC_087214.1:55312263-55357289 GCF_015104395.2 Macrobrachium nipponense | reverse complement strand
TTCGTAAATAACGAGTGAAGCCATGGGAAGTATGACGAGGTGGTTTGGTCACATGGTCCTTAAGAAAGCTTATGACAGGGCCTACATCATCCCAGATTTTCAGCAACTCTTGAGGCCAAGTATATAAGGCCAGAATAATGTACTTCTCAGTAGGCCAGCTTTTCATTTATCATTATTGTCTCTCATTGTTTTTGGTATTTACCGAAAATTTGTAGAGCAGGGGGATGACTTACACCCGTGTGTATTTTTTGTTTTTGTTTTACAAATCATTTCATTAAGTAAAATCACATCATAACGAATAAAAAATCCCAAATGCTTTTTTAAACGCAAATCAAAGTGTAGTGTTATTCAAGATGAGGTTCCCTTATTAGGAAGAGAGAAGCAAATCTATTTCTCCTTTCAAAAGCGCTAACCTGTCTAAACGAAGTGGTTCATAAGAGTGGAAAGGAGCTGAAGTGAATGAAAGTCATGGTGTGGACCCTTGGACACTTTCAACTTAAAGAAAGACAATACTTTTACATAAAAAACATAATGTATTTTAGTTTTGTAACATATGATATCTCCTTTTAAAACACACAATTCTGACTCACTTTGCCTACTATATACGTTTGATGGGGTTTTTGAAACAATGTCATTCATTTCGAAAAAATGTAATAATAAGGATAATTCATTTAAATCAATTTTCTGGCTATAAAATGTAATCGATGTCAATCCCCAAAAAAACGAAAAGAGTCAAACGAGATTTCTGGGTCCCGTGAGGCCTATTAGCTTTTACCAGCAAAATGTTGTGGGGCATTAAACCTCCATTCGGAAGCCCCTTTGCTATTTCCATTTAATAAAGGGAACAGTTATGTTATTTATACTTTAATGGAATTCGGCGTAATTGGTTGTTATCTGACCTCAACGTTGTAGAGATCAAACGAAGAGCAATATCGGATTCGATTCGGCTTTTGATGGTTCGTTTCCCTTCGTCCGAGTAATTTCGAATTTTCGTACTTCAGACCATTAAATGGAATGTTTATTATTATTATTTTGTTAAAAAGATGCTGTCTTTAACGAATTAATTCTATATGATAACTTTTCTATTCTTCTTATATGATAGAAAGGATGCAGGAATGTTTTATTTTGTTTTTTATTTGAAAAATCTGAGATGTGGCTGGAATATGAGAGTCTGTGTCGTATAGGGTTAGTCAACTGGTATACTGGTATATTGTATACCGGTATACAAGAAGGCTGGATGACTGGTCTTATTCAAGTGGGTTCGTCTCCTGGTATAACTGGACGTGGCCAAGCAGGGTTCATCGTTGGGTATTCAGGCTGGTATTTTTCCTAGTTTGTTGGTATTATGCTTCTTTTTCGAAAGTTTCGACTTCCTCGCAGGTCATCATCGGGACGAGTTTACAGAGGAACTGGGAGAAGATGTGGAGCAGCAGCATCAGCAGTAAGATTAAGGCAACTTTTTACTGGCACGGGCTCTTGTTTAACAGCAGCTCGTAACTGGTGATGGATGAAGTATTCTCCTCTGCAACATATCATTCGGCTCCAGTTTAACCACTGGGCCAGAAATGGAAAAATTTAGTGGGAGATAAAGTGTTATGGAGGCAAGTCCCTTTTTATTTTCATTGTCCCTTTCAGCGTTGCATGTCTTCATAGGTCCCAGTGCTTGGCCTGTGGCCTAAATTGTATATTCCATTCCGATATGTCGATGAATAATGCGTCTGCATTTGACCATTTTTAAAGCTTTGTCTGTAATTTCGTTTTTGAGAGTTGTGTGTATACATAGCGTCTCTGATGACCCCATCTTCGAAAAATGAATGAATTAGGCGTAATGGCGGTATCCGGCAACCATACGTTGGTATGTCACGAACCGTAATTTTTCCTGCTTGTTTAGCTCATACGTAGATGGATTGGTGAACTGGCAAATACATGGATACTTGTGCTCAAAGTAGACGTGTTTGTATGTGTGTGGGGTTTTTATTTCTTTCTGTTTTTTCTTTTAACAAACTACATACATCCTTATTACTGAATCATGGATGGTTCACAACATTATCCCTTATATTTCTACGTAAAAGGCTCAACCGTAACCTGTCTACTTCCCCTCTCATGCAAATTGTGACATTAAGTCAATCTTTATCTTGCATGGCCACTCTGTATACGACTTGGGTATTAGGGGTCTCTATATATATATATATATATATATATATATATATATATATATATATATATATATATATATATATATATACAGAGTGGCCATGCAAGATAAAGACTGACTTAATGTCACAATTTGCATGAGAGGGGAAGTAGACAGGTTACGGTTGAGCCTTTTACGTAGAAATATAAAGCGGATAATGTTGTGAACCATCCATGATTCAGTAACTAAGGATGTATGTAGTTTGTTAAAAGGAAACAGAAAGAAATATAAAACACACACATACAAACACGTCTACTTTGAGCACAAGTATCCATGTATTTGCCAGTTCACCAATCCATCTACGTATGAGCTAAACAAGCAGGAAAAATTACGGTTCGTGACATACCAACGTATGGTTGCCGGATACCGCCATTACGCCTAATTCATTCATTTTCGAAGATGGGGTCATCAGAGACGCTATGTATACACACAACTCTCAAAAACGAAATTACAGACAAAGCTTTAAAAATGGTCAAATGCAGACGCATTATTCATCGACATATCGGAATGGAATATACAATTTAGGCCACAGGCCAAGCACTGGGACCTATGAAGACATGCAACGCTGAAAGGGACAATGAAAATAAAAAGGTCTTAATTGAAGATGTAACAAGAGGAACCCTCGAAGTTGCACGGTGAAAAAATTGTTCGGAGAGGGTGGAAAGTAAGAAGGAAGAGAGAGAATATGAACGGAGATACAATAAAAGGAATGCAAGGGGTTGCAGCTGGGGGCAGATGGGTCGCTGCAAAGAACCTTAGGTAATTCCTACAGTGCACCGCATGAGGTGCACTGATGGCACTCTACCCCTAGGGGTTTCATCGTTATGTCACCGACTGTTGTTGTTTGATCAACGTTCATCATTTCTTCACGATTTACACCAAGAGTTTGTTTATGAGAATCGTTTCAATGACTGATTCGACCAGGTAAAGATTCATCACATCTGAATGGTCTAAGTTTTCATTCACTGGCATTACACTGGCTGTGGGTAACGAATATATATATATATATATATATATATATATATATATATATATATAATATATATATATAACGATATATATATATATATATATTATATATATATATATATATATATATATACATATACATATATATTCGTTACCCACAGCCATATATAAATATATATATATATATATATATATATTATATATATATATATATAACGAATATATACATATATATATATATGTGTATATATATATATATATATATATATATATATATATATATATATATATATATATATATTCGTTACCCACAGCCACAGAGATACCAGTGAATGAATACTTAGACCATTCAGATGTGATGAATCTTTCCCTGGTCGAATCAGTCAATGAATGGGTTCACAACATTATCAGCTTTATATTTCCACGTAGAAGGCTCAACCGTAACCTGTCTACCTCCCCTCTCATGCAAATTGTGACATTAGGTCAATCTTTATCTTGCACGGCCATTCTGTACGTCTTGGGTATTAGGGGTCTCATTACCTTCTACTTACTGCCATCAGATTGTTTTAGGTAGCCAGTGTGAGCTAGATTTTTTTCAAAAGCTTCTAAAAAATCTTCTAAGTAGCCTAGAATTCATGAAACAAATGAATTTTCACCAGCCTCTGCAGTTTGCCCTAAATATTCCCAGTCCATCATTTCTTAGCGTTTTATTTTGCTTAGAAAATGTCTCTTCCTCTACAGATTCTTACTATACCAGTCACTTGACACGAGTGATTTTATGTGCAATAGAAAGACACATTGTGCTCAAGCTAATGCCAAAAAAGCTTATTATAAATCTGATTATAGTGCTTACTGACTCCAAATACAAATTTGTCGGCCATAATGCTTTTGTTAGCAAGTGCAATGGCATATTCATTATCTGTAGAGTACCACCATCTGGCTGTGGTTCTTCCCCTGGTGAACTTTTCTGTTAGATATTAAAGGACGGAACTTCGACTGCTGCCTCCTTTGATACAACTTTCTCTTCTAGCATTACAAGATCTGCCTTTTCCGTTGTTCAGCTTTGGCAGCAGCCACTGCTTTTGCTGAGATAGTTGTTCCTTTTACTGTGATTTTAATTCGCGTACTGTCTAACCCTTTCCCATTGTCACCTTCTGACAATTGTCCTCCAGTGGCTGTATTTACAACACACTAAGACGGTCAGATCCATCTAGACCGTAATTACTGCCTCTGAAATTCCACTTCAAGTCAGGACGTACAACTTGGTGATGATCAACATACGTAGTTCCTTCATAAGCTCTGAAGTACTTCCCTTGATCCTATCTCCTCTGGAAAGCCAGCTTTCATAGGAGTGTTTTAGTTGTGGGTGGTTTCTCTATTCTTTCTGATTCGGTCTTCGTAAGTGCTTGTAACCCCCAGGCGGTACCTGGAGGCAAATCCATTTCTGGTTTGAAAAAGAAGAAACACAAGTAGAGTTATGACGATTCCCACTTTAATCATAACCATATCTCAATTTATTTCGAACGAATAATGAGCTATGTAAACAATTTCAGGTTAAAATTCTTTAATTAGAGAAATTAAATGATTGCTAAATTATGGTAACACAATGCTGGTAGGATTAGAGTAACAATACAACAAACAAATAAGATTTGCGTCTAATGTGTTTCGTTTTTTCTTATTCTATTATGATGCAGAATTAAATTGCAGTATGCACGTGGCCCTATAATTTTTGGAAGGGAGCAATAAATATATTCTTAGTAAGCTATGAATTATGGAAAAAAATATCACTAAAATTTGCATGTTGAAAACTTATTTTGGGGAAAATAATAAAAATCAATTCAAAAATTCTTAGGATTCATTCACAGGTCATTAAACTGACCAGTCCGTCTCTGGTTTCATTAGAATTTCCTAGTTTCCCTTAAGATGAAGACTAAAGAAGTGTAATTATCTTATTTATGATCAAACATCACTTACTTCCTAATAGAGAAAAGGAAATTATTAAAATTGTTAAGCCAGATTGATGTACATTCTTAAAGTTAATGATTCTACTCCAGCCATTAGGACCCAAACTTCCCCAAGTTATTTTAGTGCAGCGTCGTCCAAACCGTTGCTGCAAAGACAGCTGTTTGTTAGTCGTTTTTTTGTTTTTAAAGTAAAGTTTGCGAGCTTACTGCACACAAAAGTCAGGAATTCTCTCTCTCTCTCTCTCTCTCTCTCTCTCTCTCTCTCTCTCTCTCTCTCTCCTTTTCTTGCTAAGATAATTGCTTCAATTACATTGCCCAGCATTTTTGACATTTTGTATCTGACCCCAGTCACCCCCATTCCTATCACTATTTATCTCAGCAACCTCGAAAACTATGGATTAGACACTAATATCTGTCGTTTATGGTTACTTTTACAGGTCTCCCCCTTCCCATCCCACCCTATTTGGTGCCAGTGATGTCTTACCTGACAGTATTCTTTTCTAGATAGGAAGTTATATGAATACCAAAATGAGGTATAATAACCTGTAGAGTTTTAGTTGCTAAGTCTATGGGCTTGAACAGCCCCGTTTCAGGGAAGCCCTTCCCACTCCAACCCACTATGGTTCCCTTTGGTGTTAATGATGTCTTACCCTCACAGAATTCTATTGCAGATAATAAATCACATGTATACCAGGTTTGGTTGAAATTGCTCAATGCATTTCAGAGTTATGCTGGAACATACATACATTCACACACATGCACACAAATCTAATATATATATATAGTCTCAGTAATTGGGCGGCTACTTGGAAATCTTAGCTTGATGATGAATAATAGTGCCAAGACTAGGAAGAACATTCTTTAATTACGAGCTTTCGAGGTTTAAAACCTCATCTTCAGGTAGTTGAATACCGGACGAGTTGTTGTTCAATTCCGGTTTCATTTTCTTAATAAACAGCGACTCTGAAATTAAAAGGTCCAGTCTATTTGAGCAAAAAGACAGTACTCTAAAATCTAGGTGAGTGAAAGGATGGTCCTGTGCTAAACTGTGATCCCTTATGGCTGAAAATGGTGGTTTAGAAAGAGGAAACCTAGTTCTAACGGAAAGACCTCCGTGTTCCAAAATTCTGTGTCTAAGCCAGCGGGAACTGGATCCCACGTATCGCAGACCACACTGCGAACAGGTAAACAAGTAAACGACACTCGAATTAAGGTCCACAGGAAGAGCAGGCTTCTCCCTCAAAAGTGATCCTACAGTAAAAGGGTTAGTAAAAACAAATCTGAAACTAACTTGAGGAAAACTATGCTTAAGTATTTCTTGTAACTTTTCGTACCAAGTTGCTACTACGACAAGGAAAGGCAATTTAATATCTTTACATCTTTACTAGCAGTACTGTACACCGGTCTGGGACAAATTTCTCATGTAGAAAATTTTTCAGAACTTTGTAAAAGACAAATACGGGATAAGAATTTTCGGAAAAATAATTCTGGAGGAAGACCATGTCTTCATGAAATAAATTAAAATCACAGCAGACATTGTAAGCTCTATTTATCATAGTACGTATTGAATTAAGTTTAAACAACTTTGGTGAAAAACTAAGATAATTCAATCCCAAGCCAGTAAAAGTACTTTTCCTATAAACGGAAGTCTCAAATTTACCTCTATTTCTGTGTACCTGAACATCTAAAAATGACAACATATTATCCTGTTCTGTCTCACAAGTAAAAGAAATATAGGATGACGAGAATTAAAATATTCAAAAATAAATCCACGTGTGAACGTTCCCTAAACCACAAAGGAAAGTGTCATCCACGTACCTACGATAATACAAGGGTTTGGTTTTGGAAAGCAACAGGGCATTCAGACATCCAAATCTTTTCACAATAACCCATGAAGCAATCTGCATATACAGGTCCAAGGGAATTTCCCATAGCAACTCCATCTATTTGATTATATAATTTACCATCAAAAGTAAAAATGCCATCAGTTGTAGCCAATTGTAATAACTTTCGCGAATCTATTTTACTAAGTCCAAAGTTATGTGGTTTTCACATATATTATCAAGAAATAATGTCAGTTGTTTCTTTTAATGGGATATTTGTGAAAAGAGAGGTTACATCAGAACTAGCCATTACATCCATCTTTGGTTAAATCGAAAGAACACAATTCTTTGACAAACTTGGAAGAATTGGGACATTAAACTCACTAAAAGTTAGAGGTTTTAAAAACTGGAACTAGAAACTTTGATAAGTAATAGCTAAAAGTGCCAATTGAAGATATAATGGGTCTCAACGGGTTTCCTATTTATGCACCTTAGGTAGACCATACATATAACCGGGCTTTGACCCTGAAGCATATAAATTACTATATGTAACTTCCCCAATCTTATTTCTCTCAAACTTCTTAACATCCTATTTAATTTATCTTCTAATTTCAAAATGTGACCCGCAAATATCTACATTCAACATCCTAAACTTTTGTATTATCAGAGTATTTCATTCATTTTATCTAAATAATCAGACCTATTCATCAATACAACACCCCTGACTTTATCTGGCTTTGTAATAACAATACTATCATCGTTTTTAAGATTACGTAAAATATTGATTCTGTCTTTATTTAACTGATTGTCACCCTCCTTTCTACGATTAAAATTTTTAAAAGTCTCATTTGCAATTACTGAAATTTTGTTAAATTGAAATAAGGGTTTCACTACCACAAATGTCACTGTTTCTTAAGTTGACATAGTTTTTTTCAAACTTAAAAAATACTTGAAGAAATTGAATTTCATGGGAGTCAAGGCAAACTCAAGACCAAGAGAAAGAACATCCTTCTCCTCTTTTGTTAAATTTCTGTTAGAAAGATTAAAAATTACTTAACTGCTATCTATTTTCTTACTAACATCAACACCAAGATTTCTCAACTTTCTGCTGTGTGTAAGCCTAACATCTGTCAATTTCTTATCAACATTGGAATCCAAAATAGAAGACAGGCAATTGTAGTCCAAAAAGAAAGATTATTCCTTAATTCCCTATTTAATGAAGACACTAATGTAAAAATTACCTCTTTCTTACGTTTTTGCGCTTTAATCTCAAAGTCTAATAATTTAAACTGCCATGAGAGATAAGTACTCGTGTTGTGAAAATCTCTGGAGTAAACCTTAAATTTAATTAAATTGGGAATAACACGGAAAATCCTTGCAAGTGTTCAGAAATGTATGTCCCTCCTCAATCTTCTTGGATCTATAGCGTACCTTCTCGGTCCGTCTAAACAACTGTAGCGTTGAGCGGCCATAACGTCTCAAAATAGTCTCGGTAATTGGCGGCTACTTGGAAATCTTAGCTTGATGATGAATAATAGTGCCAAGACTAGGAAGAACATTCTTTAATATTACGAGCTTTCGAGGTTTAAAACCTCATCTTCAGGCTGAAAAAATGACAAGGATGAGAAATCACTAAAATTTACATCAAAATGAATTGTCTGATTAAAAGCTTCAGTAAAAACATATAATAACAACGAACATCACATACAACTAAAAATTAAAATTACGAAAAACTAAAACAAAGCGCAAATCATACAAAAACAGAAATAAAAATAAAAATAATATGAAAGGTAAACAAACTACACTCAAAAATAAAATAAAAGGCTAACGACCCACTTTGTGTACCTACTATGAAACTATATGATAGGTAGTTGAATACCGGACGAGTTGTTGTTCAATTCCGGTTTCATTTTCTTAATAAACAGCGACTCTGAAATTAAAAGGTCCAGTCTGTTGAGCAAAAAGACAGTACTCTAAAATCTAGGTGAGTGAAAGGATGGTCCTGTGCTAAACTGTGATCCCTTATGGCTGAAAATGGTGGTTTAGAAAGAGGAAACCTAGTTCTAACGGAAAGACCTCCGTGTTCCAAAATTCTGTGTCTAAGCCAGCGGGAACTGGATCCCACGTATCGCAGACCACACTGCGAACAGGTAAACAACGTAAACGACACTCGAATTAAGGTCCACAGGAAGAGCAGGCTTCTCCCTCAAAAGTGATCCTACAGTAAAAGGGTTAGTAAAAACAAATCTGAAACTAACTTGAGGAAAACTATGCTTAAGTATTTCTTGTAACTTTTTTCGTACCAAGTTGCTACTACGACCAAGGAAAGGCAATTTAATATACTTTACATCTTTACTAGCAGTACTGTACACCGGTCTGGGACAAAATTTCTCATGTAGAAAATTTTTCAGAACTTTGTAAAAGACAAATACGGGATAAGAATTTTCGGAAAAATAATTCTGGAGGAAGACCATGTCTTCATGAAATAAATTAAAATCACAGCAGACATTGTAAGCTCTATTTATCATAGTACGTATTGAATTAAGTTTAAACAACTTTGGTGAAAAACTAAGATAATTCAATCCCAAGCCAGTAAAAGTACTTTTCCTATAAACGGAAGTCTCAAATTTACCTCTATTTCTGTGTACCTGAACATCTAAAAATGACAACATATTATCCTGTTCTGTCTCACAAGTAAAAGAAATATTAGGATGACGAGAATTAAAATATTCAAAAAATAAATCCACGTGTGAACGTTCCCTAAACACAAGGAAAGTGTCATCCACGTACCTACGATAATACAAGGGTTTGAAAGCAACAGGGCATTCAGACATCCAAATCTTTTCACAATAACCCATGAAGCAATCTGCATATACAGGTCCAAGGGAATTTCCCATAGCAACTCCATCTATTTGATTATATAATTTACCATCAAAAGTAAAAATGCCATCAGTTGTAGCCAATTGTAATAACTTTCGCAAATCTATTTTACTAAGTCCAAAAGTTATGTGGTTTTCACATATATTATCAAGAATAATGTCAGTTGTTTCTTTTAATGGGATATTTGTGAAAAGAGAGGTTACATCAGAACTAGCCATTACATCATCTTGGTTAAAATCGAAAGAACACAATTCTTTGACAAACTTGGAAGAATTTGGGACATTAAACTCACTAAAAGTTAGAGGTTTTAAAACTGGAACTAGAAACTTTGATAAGTAATAGCTAAAAGTGCCAATTGAAGATATAATGGGTCTCAACGGGTTTCCTATTTTATGCACCTTAGGTAGACCATACATATAACCGGGCTTTGACCCTGAAGCATATAAATTACTATATGTAACTTCCCCAATCTTATCTCTCAAACTTCTTAACATCCTATTTAATTTATCTTCTAATTTCAAAATGTGACCCGCAATATCTACATTCAACATCCTAAATTTTGTATTATCAGAGAGTATTTCATTCATTTTATCTAAATAATCAGACCTATTCATCAATACAACACCCCTGACTTTATCTGGCTTTGTAATAACAATACTATCATCGTTTTTAAGATTACGTAAAATATTGATTCTGTCTTTATTTAACTGATGTCACTCCTTTCTACGATTAAAATTTTTAAAAGTCTCATTTGCAATTACTGAAATTTTGTTAAAAATTGAAATAAGGGTTTCACTACCACAAATGTCACTGTTTCTTAAAGTTGAACATAGTTTTTCAAAACTTAAAAAATACTTGAAGAAATTGAATTTCATGGGAGTCAAGGCAAACTCAAGACCAAGAGAAAGAACATCCTTCTCCTCTTTTGTTAAATTTCTGTTAGAAAGATTAAAAATTACTTAACTGCTATCTATTTTCTTACTAACATCAACACCAAGATTTCTCAACTTTCTGCTGTGTGTAAGCCTAACATCTGTCAATTTCTTATCAACATTGGAATCCAAAATAGAAGACAGGCAATTGTAGTCCAAAAAAGAAAGATTATTCCTTAATTCCCTATTTAATGAAGACACTAATGTAAAAATTACCTCTTTCTTACGTTTTTGCGCTTTAATCTCAAAGTCTAATAATTTAAACTGCCATGAGAGATAAGTACTCGTGTTGTGAAAATCTCTGGAGTAAACCTTAAATTTAATGAAATTGGGAATAACACGGAAATCCTTGCAAGTGTTCAGAAATGGTATGTCCTCCTCAATCTTCTTGGATCTATAGCGTACCTTCTCGGTCCGTCTAAACAACTGTAGCGTTGAGCGGCCATAACGTCTCAAAATAGTCTCAGTAATTGGGCGGCTACTTGGAAATCTTAGCTTGATGATGAATAATAGTGCCAAGACTAGGAAGAACATTCTTTAATATTACGAGCTTTCGAGGTTTAAAACCTCATCTTCAGGCTGAAAAAATGACAAGGATGAGAAATCACTAAAATTTACATCAAAATGAATTGTCTGATTAAAAGCTTCAGTAAAAACATATAATAAACGAACATCACATACAAACTAAAAATTAAAAATTACGAAAAAACTAAAACAAAGCGCAAATCATACAAAAACAGAAATAAAAATAAAAATAATATGAAAGTAAACAAACTACACTCAAAAATAAAAATGGCTAACGACCCACTTTGTGTACCTACTATGAAAACTATATGATAGGTAGTTGAATACCGGACGAGTTGTTGTTCAATTCCGGTTTCATTTTCTTAATAAACAGCGACTCTGAAATTAAAAGGTCCAGTCTATTTGAGCAAAAAGACAGTACTCTAAAATCTAGGTGAGTGAAAGGATGGTCCTGTGCTAAACTGTGATCCCTTATGGCTGAAAATGGTGGTTTAGAAAGAGGAAACCTAGTTCTAACGGAAAGACCTCTGTGTTCCAAAATTCTGTGTCTAAGCCAGCGGAACTGGATCCCACGTATCGCAGACCACACTGCAAACAGGTAAACAAGCAAGTAAACGACTCTCGAATTAAGGTCACAGGAAGAGCAGGCTTCTCCCTCAAAAGTGATCCTACAGTAAAAATGGGTTAGTAAAAACAAAATCTGAAACTAACTTGAGGAAAACTATGCTTAAGTATTTCTTGTAACTTTTTTCGTACCAAGTTGCTACTATGACCAAGGAAAGGCAATTTAATATACTTACATTTTGTCCCGGTCTGGGACAAAATTTCTCATGTAGAAAATTTTTCAGAAAATTTTTACTGAAGTCTAATCAGACAATTCATTTTGATGTAAATTTTAGTGATTTCTCATCCTTGTCATTTTTTCAGCCTGGAGATGAGGTTTTAAACCTCGAAAGCTCGTAATATTAAAGAATGTTCTCCTAGTCTTGGCACTATTATTCATCATGATAATAATAATATTTATATATATATCTATATAGTATATATATATATATATATATATGTATATATAATATATTAATAATAATGTCAGATGTAATGCTGTCAAGGGTGGTGTGTTTTTTTTTTAATTTGGGAGGAACTAACAACACATTTTTTATAACTCGCTGGTAATAGGTGTCAGGGATGGGTAACACACACACACACACACACACACACACATTTATATATATATAAATATAATATATATTAATATATATATATATATATATATATATATATATATATATTATATTATGTTTGTCTTCTGAGTTTTATGCATATGTATAAACAGTTTTCAGCACTCTGACCTTTGCTTTTGTATCTTGATGACCAAGCCAGCTGAAAAGTATGGCGTTCTTCTGCAGCCTTACCCTCTTACCAGTGCATTCCCTCGCTTTCACTGGTTCTTGCAGTTTTTTCTGCAGTCACCGAACAGCCCTCTGTTACCCACAAGTGACTCATTGCCAGTGATAGAATGGAACCTCAAAACGTCGGGTAGTAATTTATATAATTTCCTTTGTTCTCAGAGCCAATTCAAATTTATCATAGTCTGGTGGGAATGTAATCACATACTACACTAACAGTTAGCACAGATGCACTTAATACAACCAAGATTCCAATTGCATGTGGTGACAAGCATATGTAAAAGAGTAAAGAATGAGACATTTAAGAGGTCATTATCACAATGCCACACACTCAAACACACACACACACACACACACACACACACACACACACATATATATATATATATATAATATATATATATATATATATATATATATATATATATATATATAATGCAGTTTTAGGTAACTAAAAGCAGTCATTCTGAAACTTTTCAAACTTTAGTTCAAAAGCTATATAAAAACATTGTCCTAACAATGTTTTAATTGATCACAACTTTTCACATTCTCTACGGTCTTTGGAGCTATCAATAATCCTGTGTCCATTTTTCTTGTAAGTACCGTAAAAAAAATAGCGTTTCTCCATTAGCTAGCAGCCCTGGATTTCAGCTCATTTGCATTATTGTCAAAGGTGCATCATTCACCAAAATTAACAGCCCTTTCTTTTCAGGGAAGATACAAATGAAGAGACGCCTCGCAAATAACAGTAATTTGTAGTCAAAGAATTTGACTAATTTCTTTGTCTTTCTGGATCTTTCTCTTGTCAGGTGTTTCATTAGTGATACCAGTGCCAGTGAATGACTGGAGCCTAATGACTTCAGCTATGTAATGGATACAAAGTGCCTCCTTCTGTTGTCATCCATCGCGAATATATTAACGAATATATTAGCTAATGCTAATACTTCGTTGTGTGGTAAGAGTGAATTAGGTTCCCTGCAGCCAACACTGATGCCCTTAATGCCTGCAAGACTCTACTGCGCCTCTCACCTATTATTCCCGCAGCGTGAAGCTGAGAGAGTCGCTCTTTGTGAACAATCTCTCTGTGTATTACCCCGCGTGGCTGCTCTAGTGGCAGTTGTTTCCTACTTTACTAAAGTAGAGACCCTTTTCAGTATTCATAATAAAATTTCCGTTTTAGAATTATGAAAAAAAAGTAGGATTAATTCAGATGTTGAAGATTTTGTTGATGTTAACATTTTTAGAAAAGTATCTCGTAAACAGCAGAGTGGAGGCAATTTTTGAAGAGACTCCCATCTCCTATGGTGGTTTACATTATTAATAAGTAATCTTTATTTTATTCCATTTTCAGACGCTATGCGCTGTCTCGGTGTTGGTAAGTGTTAATGCATGGATTTTTTTTATGTAGCAAAGACATTTTTTTTTAATTTATTCATTATTATTATTATTAGGTTGTTTTTTCGTGTTATTCATGAAGCATATCCTGTTCCCATCTTTTTCATTATGTATTGCTAGTTATCCTCTTAGAATTTTGTAGTTCAGATGGTTCATTTTTTTTTTTTTTTTACCGTGTGATTGGTTTTCTTTTAGGTTTATGATTTGTGTTGACAAATATATTGGATTAAACTGTATCTATGTCGAGTTGAAAGAATGTTTATGAAATGCAAAAAATGCGCTTTTCCTCTGACCTAGAGCCATTCGTTTTCCATCTTCCAGCCTTTACTATGATTTACCATCGCCAATTAGTTAAGTAAAACGAGGCGTTCAAACAGATGCCAGTAGCGGCAGAAATATTTTTTGGAAGCCCCTCTGGGCTTTTATTTTCTACTCAGTAGGCATTTCTTTCTAAGGGGATTTTGTATCGATTAATCAAAAATCATTTAAATCTCGGGATTTTTCATTTTCATGACGTACTTATGTGTCTTAAAAGACTTTTTTTTTTTTTTTTTTTTTTTTTTTTTTTTTTTTGTCCTGCATGAGGGATAGGAAAACGTTTTGGAATCATTCTGAACTGGACAGTTCATAACTATTTCAAATTTGAAAAACCCCCCAGATCCCGATTTGAAATGTTTAAAGAAATGCTCATTTTCCCAAATATTTAAAAATAGCCAACAAAGTGTAATTTTTACCGTACTTAAAGTAACGTTTCTAAACACAATGGAATTATGGCCTTTTTGAACTTGAACCAATACACACACACACACACACACACACACACACACACACACACACATATATATATATATATATATATATATATATATATATATATATATATATTATATATTTACGTATATACACGTATGTATATACTCATGTTTATTTGTGTGAAATGATTTATCACTTCCTTCTTATTGTAAAACTAAACAAAAAAGGAATTCATGAAAAATGCTCAATTTCTCAAAGCACTGGAAACTCGGCTTAAGCGTTTTATCGATGAAATGATAATTCCCTTATCTTTGCAACTCTTCTGCAGCTGGCACACCGACGCAACAAGTTGCATGAAATTCACAAGCAACTGGTCGCATACGGTCGGTCTCTTGAGGTTCTCGCACCAGAGGAATTATTTCTTAGTTTCGACAATGTCGTCAAAAGAGGATGACGTTCTTTTGCTTTGGTAGATAAACAGAAGGGAAAAAGAAGATCATGGGTTTATCCATATTTTACAAGAAATGCTCAACAAAGGAGTTTGGTTGCTGCATAAGAGCTCTGGATGTGGACCCTGTGAAATTTCAATAATTCTACAGAATGTCTAAAGAGACCTTCAATGAACTAGTTCTATTTCATTTGCCACTTGCTTCCGTGCTTTTTCTATAACATCCTTATAGTAGTATTCATCCAAAGTGTACTTGTAAATGCACTGATGTTTTTCTATTACTTATACAAATTGAATGTTCCTGGATTGCTTGTCGTTCGCCATTGCATCAAACCAGCCTCTTCTCAGCGAGTTCGTTATGCGATCAGTTGCACGTGAACGCAGTTTCAGTCACCACGATGCGAGAGGTTCCAAAGAAACCAATGCGTCGGTTGCAATACAATTGACTGCGGCGTCGTAAGCAACTAATCTCATGCAACTGGTTGCGTTTGGTGTGTGAGCTGCTTTCAAGTTCAGTGACATAACGCACTGAGGAGGCTCATTTCATTCAGTGGTGCAAAAGACACTATTTTGATCCCTGCAAGATCCAGCTGACGAACAGGAAAAACGACAATGGATTTAAAGATATTTTTTGGACAGCAAAGCTTCAGTTCATTATTGCTGTCCATGATGTTTAAAAGAAAAAGTTGGTAAACACGACACTGAAGGCAGCAGACCTCAAAGAGGAAATTACGAATTTTCTTACGCAAAATGATATTTTTGTTCATTTTAAAAGAAACTGGAACAAATATCCGTATGACTGTCATCGCAAAAAGAGTTAGAATCTTGGAAGGCCTGAAGTCCTTTCTCAGGAGTCAAAAGACATCATAGCTGAGGCAGTGGATAGACCAAGAAAGTCTTTACACAAATTGGTGCTTGAACTAGAAACAAAAAGGGGGAAAGAAGAAAAGTTATAGTGCTGTTTATCATGAGTTGAAAAAATCTGGTATCAAGCCATTTCATGTTATCAGCAAGTCCAACATCACTCAGCAACAGAGAGAAGACGGTGCATGGTTTTGTGGTTCATTTCTTAAAGAATGGGTTGAAGCTGACTTTCTCCATGTTGCCGCATCAGATGAATTCTTCTTTTACACAGTCAGGAAGCCAAATTATAAAAATGACATTATTTGGGTTGCAAAGTTGGATGATATCAGCGATGATGAGCGCTATCGCCAAGTTGTGAAATTTCCTGAATGTTTTGGAATTTTTCTCTGTTTCACAGCCAAATGGTTAATGTGGATCATCAAAGAAAAAGGACAGTCATGGAATGGCGAATACTTCAGAGAAACTGTGCTTACTGGTGGAGTATTTCCTTTCCTCAAAGATCCTGAAAATGTGTTATCTGTTGAAGAAGTCACATTTTTGCATGATAAGGCACCATGTTTCAAGGCTCTTCAGACACAGGAGCTGCTTCGAAACAGTGGTATCAATTTCTTCTTGTCAAGTGAATTTCCAGGTAGCTCCCCTGACCCTAATGTGTGTGAAAACATTGGTAAGATCATGTTGAAGCATGCACAGTGAACTATGATGGTATACCAAGCCTCGGCGACCTGCGAAGAGAGGTGACCGAAGTGCTCAGGGAAATGGAGTTTGAGTCTCAGCTTTTTTTGCGATTTGCTGAAATCATATCCCTCAAGAATTCAGGCTGTGGTACAGGCAGATGGAGGCCACACAAAATATTAAATTACTTTTGTTTTGTCCTATATATACATCGAGCTACTAATGTTCTTTGATAACCAATTCGCCCTACCTCGGAATTAATATATTTTCATATATGTTAATCGAAGGGGAATTTTTTAGTTGATAATAATTTTGTCCAACGAGTCGATAATGTCATTGAAGTCCTGATTTCTCCTCCGAGAGGACGAAATTATTATCAACTAAAAAATTCCCCTTCGGTCAACATTTATGGATTCAGCTATGTAGTTACTTGGTAAGTTACTTAAATAAAAAGGACATTTTTAAAATGAAATAAGATTTTATTTATATATATATATATATATATATATAATATATATATATATATATATATATATATATATATATATATATATATATATATTTTGGTTGATCCACGACCTCGCAGAATTGGAAATTCGCATATTTCGAAACATTCCTTGTGGGAATAAGTCCATTAGGGCCAAGACAAACAGCAACTTACCCAGTCAAACTTTTTATACTATCCATTTTCGATACTCTCAATGTACTATACTGTAATTTTTTCTAATATGAACTTGTTCTTATGGATAAATAAAACATTAAAAAGGTTTTAATAACTTGAAAAGGTTTAAAATTACACACTGGATAGTGAAAACTCCCAAATGTAAACAATGCCACCATGGGTGCAAGTGTACTGTACGATAGTCATTTCCTTTAAAAAACCTTTTGGGTGGAATTTCCTCTACCTATCCTTTGCCAAAGAACCTTCAGACTCGTCTATCTCATCCTCCGTGAAGAGTTCTTCTGCTGAAGGAAGGCTTTGTGAACCCTTTGAAGTTTCCGGGACATGCGGATCATGCGTATCTTCACTCCCGTTAGGCCTAACAAACCTGGTTACGAGCCTGTCTCAGTTTCTTTGTTCACTATGTAATCGTTTTCATATAAATTTATTCTATGATAAAAAAAAACTGATGAAAATTCAAAATTTGATATGAAATTACAATTTCTTAAAAAGATATGATAAAAATGCAAAATTCTACATGAAAGGACAAGAGTCTTGAAAAGTTTAGATCGAACTATTCTCTCTCTCTCTCTCTCTCTCTCTCTCTCTCTCTCTCTCTCTCTCTCTCTCTCAAAAACACAACTGCTTCTCTGTTAATCACTCTTACTAGTCATTTTCATCAAAACCTATTTCAAGAATAGAAAAAAATGAATGATCAAATGCCAAAAGTTAGTCAAAACAATAGTACGTATGACTATGCTGATGATACCTACCAATCATCTATGACCTCACAAATGCGTGAGGCAGAGCCTTCCATCTTAGCTAATGGCTGAGCAGGAAATCTTTCTCTTGCATTCCCCCTTGGAGGAATAGTTTTTTTTCCTTCAAACATTCCCCCCACCCCCCACAACCTCAGTGACGTGGTCGGTATGGTGTTGGTGTGCCACCTCGATGGCCGCGAGTTCGATTCTCGGGCCACTGAGGGATCAGAGATGTGTATTTCTGGTGATAGAAGTTCACTCTCGACGTGGTTCGGAAGTCATGCAAAGCCGTTGGTCCCGTTGCTGAATAGCTACTGGTTCCATGCAACGTAAAAACACCATACAAACAAACAAACAAACCCCCCACAACCTAAAATACTTGAAAAGACAATAGACTTGAACGGCTTTGCAGATACAGAAAATCTATTTTTGAGAACTAACTGGAATTGCACAATTCGAACACATAATTCGGGACCGGACTGTGTATGCATGTATATATATATATATATATATATATATATATATATATATATTATATATATATATATATATATATATATGTGTGTGTGTGTGTGTGTGTGTGTGTATGTATGTATGTATACTTACCAAGTAACTACATGATTGAAGTCCCCCCTCCCCCCTCCCCTCATAAAAAAGGAACATAGATGAAATGGACTCTTTAACCACGTTGTACCTATGCTTCCATAAAGTGGGCGGGGCAGTTACCAACACCAAAAACGAAATAATCGCTACTGTAAATTCTCATATCTAAGCTGCGGCGAAAGTAGAAATAATAGCTATGTATAGTTACTTAGTATGTATATAAAATCTTATTTTATTATGAAGATGTCATTTTTGAAAGTCATTTTGATTTTTCCTAGATATACAAACCGGAGGGTCTTTTACTACCTTAGGCACTCCACTTTGACTCTGGCTGAAGGAAAAAGTTACTGTAAACCTTAGGTGAGGGGTGCGCGCCTGCCTGCCCCCCCTTAACCAGTTAACAACTTTATTTCCAAGTCTCAATGAATGATTCCAATCTTGTTGAGGAACACCTGAACATGTGTTTATACCTAGGACAAATGCATATTACTTTTAAGAATTTGCAGTTCGTATTTCCAATTTATGTATGATTCTTTGTGTAATTTCATTAGTCAAATGAAAATTTACTTAAAAATGGCTATACCTTACGATGAATAATATGAACGTGGGACAGCTGTTATACGACTTTCCCATCACAGAGAAATTGAGAAATGTTATTAAAGAATAATTCTGTTGAAATAAAGTTATCTTTAATGAAATATTAGGAATTCCCCAAATATTATTATTTTTTGTGGGGGGAGCGGGGGGCTATCACAGTCCTCCAATTCAACTGGGTGGTATTCATTGTGTGGGGTTCCAGGTTGCATCCTGCCTCCTTAGGAGTCCATCACTTTTCTTACTATGTGCGCTGTTTCTAGGATCACACTCTTCTGCATGAGTCCTGGAGCTACTTCAGCCTCTGGTTTTTCCAGATTCTTTTTCAAGGATCTTGGGATCTTGCCCATGATTATGGGTACAATTTCCACTGGCATATCCCATATCCTTCTGATTTTTATTTTCAGGTTTTGATACTTAATCATATTTTCCCTTTCTTTCTCTTCAACTCTGGTGTCCCATGGTATTGCGACATCAATTAGTGATACTTTCTTCTTGATTTTGTCAATCAACATCACGTCTGGTCTATTTGCACATATCACCCTGTGTTCTGATACCATAGTCACAAAGGATCTTTGCCTGATCGTTTTCTATCACTCCTTCAGGTCGGTGCTCGTACCACATTATTATTATTATTATTATTATTATTATTATTATTATTATTATTATTATTATTATTATTATTATTATTATTATTATTATTATTATTATTATTATTATATGGGGTTACTTTAAATGGTTTAACTCCTGCATGATTGTATTTACTTGAAAATGCTTTTTCTTCTTAACACTACTGAATGATTTTCTGCTTTGAGTAACCAATAATGGTTATGATAAGAGTTATAATGTGGTTTATTTGGTCATATACAGGTGGTTTGTATGATTGCGATGTGTATAGTACTCTGTTACATAAGGGCTTTGCAATCATGCAGGATTTCAGGATTATTTGATTAGTCTTGGAACATATTACCTGTTTATGTATGGTTTGGGACCAGCTGTATTATTATCACACACAAGACAAAAGCCATATATAATATGGAAAGCTATGTTCTTACCGTGGAAGCTCAATTGCAGTTTTATAGAAAACTATTTTAATACGTAGTATCAAACCATATCTGAATATTATTATGAGGAGAATTTTCTCTTATGACAATGTAACCTTTATGAGAAAAATTTGCCGATAAACTGGAAGAGAGTGATGTCAAAAACCTGTAAAGCAGTTGTTCCTTCATTAGAGTTTTTGTCCAAATTATGAATAATGTGGCAAATTAAATCTTACCTGTGTTTCCATGGTGATTATTTGAAAGATAATACGCTGAAGGTTCTGTTTTCCTTCTGATGTGTGAATAGCAGCCAAGAAATATATCTGGAGAAGATGATCAGGTTGGGGACTCTGATGAGCCAAATGACATAAGCTCAACAAAGAATGAAATGGCAAGAAACTTATGTGTGTGTTTGCTTTTAAGGATCTTTGTTAAGACGGACTAGAATTTAAGGTAAATGTAGATGAAAATGGACATTAAGTGTTCCTATGTGACCAAAGGATATGCTTGAAAACAGTGATAAAGAATCTGTAGCTTTATGACCACAAACCCTCTGTGAAAGATGAGAGGCCTAAAAGGGATGTGGCCTGCTTCTGAGATTTCAATGAAGTTTGAAAAGTGGGGCAGAAGAAAGAATGAAGGGCCAATTTTTATTCGAAATATTAGAACGTTTCAAGTATCTTGTACTCTGATTATAATAAGTGTTGATTAATTTAATGTCACATGTTTTGATAATGTTACACAAAAATGTTCATGAATATATTTTTACAGAATGTTCAATAAAATGTTTCAAAATCAAGCACCTTTTTCATTATCACTCTTTGTTTCTGGAGAAACTGCGTCATTTTCCACATTCACACCACTACTCAATACCCAAACCTCAAAAAGTCAAGTAACAATCAAAATAAATTTTAACCAATTTTGAGGTGATTGAGACTTTGTAGTCAATAAAAAGCAAAAACTTTTTTTTAACGAAATTTAAGCAATGGAGCATTTGCTTTGCAAAACCATTTAGTGACAAATCCTTTGTCAGAACATAAGAACACACTAGGATCTATTGACAATTTTGGGGCTTGGAGCTGTATCTCGTGCAATGTTGAACAGTAACTTAAACAGTTGCTATTATACCTCTAACTTGTTTGTAATGAGAGACAAGTATTAAACACCTGTATTGTAAAGTCCATGTTTATGTTGTCCTAACAAACTGCATTAGAAATGCAGGTAAGGATGAAAACAAAACAGTTCACAGATAAACCTTCCACTATTTCAAAAAGTTATTTATTGCTACAAAATGCAAGCAGACCCATTTATGTAAGAGTAACCCTTGGTACTACCTGGAAATGGTTGTCAAAACTTGGCAACAAGGTGATCAATTGTAGGTAGGCAGGTGAGTGGAGGGAAACTCCCTCTGCTGTGCATTACGCCAGCACTTTTCTTCTGCAGAGGTAGAGTTAATACATCATGCCGCACTCCAACTAACCCTCCATCAAGTTGAAGCTTCTGTCATCTCTTATTTTTATGGACTTTTTTCCTACAGGGGTAGGTCCTGAGGTGGGAGTGCTGTTATACAGGGGTAGGCCCTAAGGATAGAGTACTGTTTTACAAAGGTAGGTCCTGAGGCGAGTGTGCTGTTCTACAAAGGTAGGTCCTGAGGCGAGTGTGTTGTTCTATAAGGGTATGTCCTGGGGTGAGTGTGTTGTTCTACGAGGGTAGGTCCTGAGGCGAGTGTGTTGTTCTATAAGGGTAGGTCTTGGGGCGAGTGTGTTGTTCTACAAGGGTAGGTCCTGAGTGTGTGTGTTGTTCTATAAGGGTAGGTCCTGGGACGAGTATGTTGTTCTACAAGGGTAGGTCTTGAGGCGAGTGTGTTGTTCTACAAGGGTAGGTCCTGGGGTGAGTGTGCTTTTCTACAGGGTTAGGTCCTGAGCTGAGTGTGCTGTTCTATAGGGGTAGGTCCACTGGGGCAAATGTGCTGTTCAAGACGGTAGGTCCAGAGGTGAGTATGCTGGCTGGCTGGAATCTTTCACAGTGAAGGTTAGGAAGCAGCAGGGGAGAGCTAAAAGATGTTTGCCCATATCTTGGGTTGAGGGGCGTGTTTGTTTTTGCTTTGATACTGTGGTGGAATCACAAGCTCAAAAACAAGCTGCAGAATCCCCCCCACATATACCTAATCAGTCCAGCTGCCAAAATCCACCCTCTATCACACTTTCTTCTGTACACAACATATACAGCAGGACAATTGACCTACACCTATACAAAACAAAACAAAAAAACAAAACACATGTACCTACCAACAATGTACAAAAACAAACTAAAAAACAAAACACATGTACTTACCAATCAATCCAGTTACTCCGGGCTATCCTGTGCTGTCCGCTGGTCGAGGTCAGCAGATATAACAACCAACCAAGAACCACCAACAACCACACAACACAAGGACTACAACCCCAACAACAACCAAGGAACAATAACACAACAACCACCAAAGAACACAACCACAACTCAACAACAACAACAACAACAACAACCAAGGAACACAGCCACAAAACAACACAGCAAACAACCAAGAAACACAACCACAACCTAACAACACAGCAAACAACCAAAAACTCAACAACACAACAAAAGACCATTGCACAAACAATTACCAACACAAAAAAAACAACACAAAAAAAGGCAACATACACACCCACTAACAACACCAACAACAACCCTCAACTACAACAACTCACATATAATAACAGGAACTCACATACAACTCAAAAGCACAACAAATCCAACAATACAGGCCCAACCACCCCAAAACAAACAACACCAAACTAACAACAAATCAATAAAACAAATCAATAACATACAAAACTCATCTAACTTCCAGTGCCTTTAATATGCTGCTCCTGACACTACTGACTGTCACCAGCTCTCACTAAAGACTGACTCAAAAAAAACTCAGAACTCTGATCTCTACCAGCAGACAACCCAGCCAGAACTCACTAACAGCCAATACAGTCGTTAACTATCCATACAGCAATTACACCCCCTTTCTCTCTCTCTCTCTCTCTCTCTCTCTCTCTCTCTCTCTCTCTCTCACACACAGACGTTGTCAATTGTAACTCCATAACTCCTCCATATTTCCTCCCCCGTTACATTTGACAACGTCTCCTTTCACTCCAACAACCCAAAAAAAACCCCCACTAAAAAAAAACAAAAACAAAAAAAAAATCAGGGACAAGGGGAGCTGGGTTATACCGATTAAAGGAAACCGATATAAATAGCCTTAGCCCCAACCACCCCATGGATGCTTAGATGCAGGTCCCCTGGATCTCGTTTGAGGGCCCTCATACACACTCTCAGTTACACCGCCATCAACTTCTCCCAGATCACTTCCAGTCAGACTACCATTACTATCTCCCTCACTACCATCCCCCCAGATCCCAGTCACTATCTCATCTACCCCTTCTAACTCTTGTCCGAACATCTCTCGTAACTCTGCCACCAAATCACTTACCTCATTTACACTCCTGCCAAACTCCCGAAGAGACTCATTCATACTGCCAACTACATCCTTACTACCTGATTCCCTTCCTAGTGAAACTTCACTAAACCATGACAATTCAAACCCACACACGCTATATGTATCATTCCTCCCCTCAAAGTCATCTGTATTACACTGTGTAGCCTTATCCACCATTTTTACCCTAACACTAACCCCTCTATCATGCAGCTCACGTTTCTCTCTTTCATTCCCTTTCCTTACCTTCTTCCGCTTTCTTCCATACTCAACCAACACTAACTGCCGATCTTCCAGACCCATTTGCTCACCGACACTCGGCTCACATTTCACCCTCAACCATCACCCTCACGCATCTCTCCCCATACTGTCACATAACTGAGGACCCACCCAACTGAATCCCCTTTTTCACTTAGTTTTCCCACCGAATTCCCAGCCTGACACATCCTCTTTCGTCTACACACACTCGCCACGTGACCTTCCATTCCACATTCAACACACTTCGCACGCTGTTCTTTACACATCCTAGCATAATGCCCGTTCTTCCCGCAGTTGCCGCAATGTTCATACGGGTACCCCGACATCCACTAGCTATATGCCCTACCTGTCCACACCTATAACATTTAATATCCCTATCTTTCTTGCACTCGCTCACTAAATGCCCCGTTTGCCCACACCCGAAGAACGCTCCTAACACCCACCAACATTCATTCTTCATGTGTCCAGGCTTACCACATCTATAACACTGCGGCTGCTCTCGCTCACAACTAACTGACCTTACTCTTCCGACACTCGCACTCCTATCTCTTTTTGGGCTAACTACACTCACGTTACTTGCCCTAACGCTCCTATCTACCACTCGCTCTGCCATTCGCCTCGGCCCTTCCAAAACTGCCTCCCTATAGCTTTTAAACTCCTGTACAACCTCAGCTACTTCAGTCCTAACACTAACACTTCTACTCTCTTTCATACACCTATCTAACTCGTAATCCTCTACTATTTCTAAAATGTCGTTCCATGTTAACCTTTCATTTGTCCATCGCATTTTCTCCTTACGTTTCAGATTTACAAACTCATATACACTCTGGTACAGTCGCCAACAACTTTCGCACTAACTTCTTACAATCATTTATCCCTTTGTCCCCAAACTTTTTCCTGGCTAATGTTTCTAACCTACAGACATACATTGACAAAGACTCACCCACATTCATTCTTGCCTCTTCAAAATCTTGCTTTCTCCTAAATCTAACGCTACTCTTTATCCTCTTTGCCTGTTCTACAATCCTAGCTTTTACACTCATACGGCACATTTCCTACACTCATCATTACCCGATACATACTCACCAAAAATCCCGTCAAAAAGCTATCTAACTCCCTTGCCCAGACTCTCTTGTTATCCCCATACTTAGCCTCACAATACCTCTCATATTCCTTAAAAAAGTCCCCTATGTCCCTACTACCATATTCCTCGTACTGTGCTCTCGGGGTACCTCTCTCATATACACAGCCTTTCGTACTTCCCGCTCACTCTCACTCCCACTTTCGCTACTTCCACTTCCATTCTGACCCCTCTTTCCCTCTTCCGAATACAGCGAATCCACTTCCATACTCACGTCCATACCCCTGACTACGCTCTTCTTACCCTTCTTTCTACCTACCTGTTTCCACTCACCGCTATCCAAATCACTCTCAGCCCTTTCCCCAATGTATTCAGTCCTAGTCTCATCCTGCCCATCACCCTTAATAACCTTCTTTCCCTTAGTCTTCTTCTTTTCCTCAGCCACTTTCTTATTCTTGTCCTCAGGTTTATCCTTATCCTGTGTCTTCTCCTTCTTTCCCTTACCTATCACAACCAAATCACCTTCGTCACTCGTACTCTCATCAACTCGCTCTTTCACTTTCTTTACCACTCCTGGCCCGTCACAAGACCCAGTAGGCCTACCTCCTACAGCTCCCTCTCCCATGAATCCCTTCATCATTTCCTGCATCATCTCTTGCACTGCATTCATCATTACCCCAAATTTTTCGTCTATTTTCTCAACCATTCTCTCTTCCGCTCCTTTCACCTCTTCTTTCATTTCCACTTTTGCACTCCTTAGCATTCCTCTCATCTCCTCTAACTCCCTCTTCTGCTCCTCACACTCTACCCTCAACCTCTCATTCTCCACTTCCAACCTTCCTTTAGCTTCTCTCGCCAACCGTAACTCCTCCTTCAGCCTCTCTATCTCCTTCAACCCTTCCATCGTCACTTTCTCCACCAATCAAACAACTCTATTCCCCAATTGCCCTGCAGCTGCCGCACCAACAGTCCCTGTTCAGGCGCCAAAAAATAATGTGACGGGATCACAAGCTAGAAAAAAAAAACAAGCTGCAGAATCCCCCCCACATATACTGATTCTTTTGGCTCCTTGAATTAACTGGCCTCTCTCTCTCTCTCTCTCTCTCTCTCTCTCTCCTCTATAAGCTTCGTTCTCAATTTCAAAATAATAACTGTATAATGTTGACAACCAACCTCACAACATTCTTCAAATATAATCACGTGCCATATCTGTTGCAGTTATGCAAAGCTTAATAAAACAAGTAAATCTCATGTTCTTCTTGGATGAGATCAAGCAAAGCGATATATGAGTGTCGTTCGCGAATAAATTCTGTTTTTTTTTTACAAACGAAAACGCTGCCAAAGGATTCTTGTGAGGGGAATTTCCCCTACCAATAATTGTGGTTAGTCTTTATCATTTGGGGAATTTAAACGTGCTGTGTATATCGGTGATGAAAACAGGCAATGGAAAAATAATCTCGAGATTGTTGCATTGTTGGAAGAATGAGGCCAAGCAGAAAAGCCAAAAACAATCGGAAAACCGCTGGAGAGGAACAATTTTATCCTTTCATCAGGGTGCAAGTCTAATGGGTAGCTCTGTTACATTCTCTAGTTTACTTCATCCATTTAGATACGAATAGGACACAAAGATATTCAATACATTTGATGGAAATCATCACGGGAGAGAAGAAATTAAATTCTTTCTGCATTGCCAATTACTTTCTGTTGCTTCTTTCTAAAGAAACCATATTCTTTGGAAGATTGAATTTCAGGTCAATGACCTTGGGCTTGTTTCGTATGATAAGGTTCATGTATAAGTCTACATCACTGCTCCCGTTTTAACTTTTGTTTAATTATGACACTTGGATGAAGGTAAATTACATGTTGAGAGCCACATCACCTCTGCAACCAGACTTTTGTAAATGCATTCAATTGTAGGTACAGAAGTAGTAAAGGAGAGAGAGAGTGTGCAGAATCGTCTTTGAGAGCATTGCTGTATTGATACCTTATTCTGTAATTTTAGATACTTGTCTACTTCCTATGCAGTCCCATGTGACCTCTTGCCTTATCATGCCCGTCAATGGACTGAGTGGAATAGTGCAGTAAATAAAATAATTTTGTCACTAAAATACTTCAGTTAATGATACAAGCATGAAATTTGGTACTTATCTTCTATAGGGCACTTTTTGAAAATTACTGGGTGTCCACTCAAGATTCCAAAATGGCTGCTGTTTTTCAAGATGGCTGCTAGTCAAGGTTTGCACATGGGACTCGTGTGCCTCTGGTCATGTTTGTATGCATTTGTTTTGTTTATACACATTTTAGGCAGAGTCACTAAACAAAAGTAAAATGTATTTCTGTTGAAAGATTCAATATAGCATAGATAAAGAAAGATGGCATCCAATATGGAGGCTTTTCTCCCGTCGCTATCACATCTTGATATTCTCTTACTATGTCTCTCATCGAACTGTAGAAATTCAAAGGCAATGCTTTGACAGCTGTTTGCAATAATTTTCCAAGCCATTGTTCACTGCGACCTTGACTCTGTGTAGTCAAGGCTGACTCTTCGTTATCAGCTTGTACAAGGGTGCATACTTCTAAATAACAAAGAGAATCATTACTTAATTCTAACCTACTACTACTCACATTAATAAAAGTACATTTGCCTTTCCATCACCAATGGTAGCAACACAAGGCAACATAAAGTCTGCCCACTTTTTATGGGAATTAATATATACCATTGCTCCTTCTTCTACCTTTCGTGCTGGGACGAGAGGAAGGGAGTATAGATGGGAGGGAGGGATTACCTTCCCCCCTCCTCAGGTCCAGAGGGTACCACTCCCATATCCCCTTTGGCTGCCCAGGCTACTTTGACACATGGTCATTGCTCTCCCAAGATGGGAAGCTGTTGGAAAAGCCCATTCCCACCGACATCAACACTTCCACTACCCCTCCATAGACCCCATAGAGAGCCACCTTGTGCTTACACATGAAGGTAATTGCCAGAATAATGGGAACTTCGTCCATGTAGGTGGTGGGCACCACATGGAATTTGTGAGTCAAGACTCATCCACCCAGGGAGATCTGTTGATGAACAGTTCTCAGGAGCATTAACCTGATGACGACTCGCAGTATTTAATAACAGACATTCCTTCAACGCCATAATGGCGCCCATGACTGAGCGTTCCTCGGTCAAAGAAACGCATGCTCCACTGTCAAGCAAGTCACAGTATATGTCTGTTCCAATTCCCACCTCAAGAACAGGAACTGAATCTTCACTTACGTGAGAGGGGGAGGCAGGAGGAGAAGTCTGCTTTGTTCACCCCACAGATACACACATTTCTGGGGCAGAGGGAGCAATCATTGGCGGGGGAAGACCCCCACTTAATGGCTGACCTGGGGTGGCACTGCTCCCAGAGGGCCCACTATTTCTCCTGCAGTCGCTACTGCCCACTGGCCCATGGAGTATACCGGAGTTTGGTTCTCCACTGGCACACTTCTTCCTCCCCTTCCCTGATGCCTTCCCATTCCTCTCGAGGGAGGGGGCATGCCGTTTGGCACGATGCCATTTTTTGTGCACTGGCTGACTAGACGATCGGTTGCACTATACTTAAAACAGTACCTTTGTCCGTATGATGGGCATGGGGGCCATAGGTGACCCTTTTTTAACACTGCCAGCATCGTCCCCCTGACATACCCACACTCCCTTTTCCCTTGGGCCCCTCTGTCACTTGGCACTTTTGATTGCCAGAAATAAATTCCTGTTTTCATGTTGGCAGAGTAGGGAAGCGAACTCGGACTACCAAATCAGTGGGCGGGCATGTAACCCACTCATCTATCAAAGAACTTACCAAAGCAAGTGCCATTGCAGGTCATTATTCCCATTCTACAAAGCTGGTGGATAGCAAACTATGGAGACAAAGTGGAGGAGGAGGTCCAACCATTCCCCTTCCTTTCTTCACACGCCCGCCCCTCAGCCAAAAAAGCGTGCTCTACCTGTCCTATCCAGCTCGAAGGAATCTGGGGAACAAATTTGTAAGGCTCTTAAGAATAGGTTGTTGGCTACTCCTATCTTGATAGGAGTGTCATTATAGCTAAAGCAGTGAATGTATGAAAGTGAGAATGTTGGTTTTCTGTATATGGTAAATTTGTATTCTGTCATGTCTCTAATAATTAAAACATCAAGAAAAGGACTTCTGCTGTCTATTTTCCATTCAACTTTAAATTTGATTCTGGCACTAATGCGTTTGATATTGAAAGGAATTCATTGAAATTGCCTTATCTATTATCCTAAAATGTTATACATATCTCATCCACAGCATGTTTTTGGGTTTTATTACATTTATTACTATAGTTTCAAAATATTCCATGCATAGATTGGCGAAAACAGGACTTAAAAGACTACTCACACCCGAGTTTTTGCTTATAGAATGACTCCCCGAATGAAAATATGTTATTAGATACACCTTATTCAACTAATTTTATTATTTTGTCAAGCGCAAATGGGAAATGATCTGAATGGGGGTGATTTGAGCTCGGGCAAGATTTCTTGGGGGTGCGCAATAATATAGCGTATTTTTAAGTTCAAGAATTTCGGATTCTTGTTCAAACGCTTGAGAGCTGAAACTTTTTCTTGTACTTTTCATATTTAACCTGAGTTTCCCTTTTCCACTTTTTCTGTGTTAGCTAGATCGTTCCCGGACCACAATCAAAACATATGAATTTAAAGACATTGTTTATTTAATATTGTTTATTTTTGTAGATGCATCATCATTCGTTTGCTTGGTAATACACCTGTCATGGAATATAGTAGCAGGAGAATATAAGAAATTAGTAAGAGGAATGTAATAATTATTGCATTGCTGAGCACATGACAGAAATATCAATCTTCCAATTATGTAAGCCTGTAAAAAGTGAGATATATCTTTTATATATATTATGGATATAAAGTATATTTTGGTTTTAAGTTGCTTTCAGCATTTTCAAAGAAAATTACAATGAAGCTTTCAAATTTCCCGTATTTGATAATAATAGTATTATAATGATAACAGTAATTAAAAATAATAATAATAATAAACCATCCAAAAAGGGGTTAAGTAATATCGACTGAAAAAGTAAATGTCAAGTAAAATTTTAAATTTGTATAAAATCTAGAGCACAATATAAAAATCTTACCTCCTGATGTCCAAGGAGTCCATTAAATAAAGTTCCTTGAAAAATGTACTTTTCGTAAGCTAGACTGTATACTGGACCTTCTTCTTCTTCTTCTTCTTCTTCTTCCACACAATTTGCATCATTTGTCAGAAATAATACTGTAGAAATCTTGTATGAGAAAAGCGTTATTTCCCATTTCACTGATCAGCCTTTTTCATGTTTTTATCACCTGTTTCTTTGTAAATGATCAACTGAGACCTTTTTCTAACAGACCAACGATACTATTGTGAAAAAGTAGAAGCTGAGTGGTAGGGATTATTTATCACTCTAACCAACGTAAATTGATTTCATGTATTAAAACAAAATTTATGCCTAAAACCTATCACGGTGATCGTTGTGGACATAATGATAATTTCATTTTATGTCTCCGCATCTTATAAATAGGTTTTAACGGAAAGGTTGATGCCACAACTACGAATGAAACTTTTGCAGATTCAAGTTTTCAGTTTGAAAGCAAAGCAGTCTTCTACAGATATTTTGGTCACTGCTACCGAGAGGCTCTTGTTTGCTGACGCCCCCCCCCCCTCAAAGGCACGCTGTGTAGTGACCTTGAAATCAATAGCCAACCAGTTTACTCAAGGCTTGTTCCCATTTGCGTCCAGAATGTAGAAATGTTAGACTTGTTCCATTTCTGCCATCATTCAAGCTGAGAAGCCCATTAGGACTTAAAATTACAAAATTCGATTTTCAGTCATGAATCTCTCTCTCTCTCTCTCTCTCTCTCTCTCTCTCTCTCTCTCTCTCTCTCTCTCTCCTGAAAAAATTTGATTGTTACCGTAGTGGTAATTAACAATAACACCTTTAAATTACTGTCCCAGAAATTGCCATTAGTTCGGGACTCCAGTGCCATGTAAACAAAGGCAAAGAAGTACCTAGTAGTTGGTTGCAAACCCTTTGGGTGAGGAAACTCCCATGATTGGGGGATAAGCCTAAGGCCAGAGACCAATGGCAACCGCAATGTTGGGCATGCAAAAAAAAAAGAAAAAAAAATCCGAAAAGGTAAATATACAACAGTCAACTGCCTTGTTGGGTGTGTAAAACCCTGTTCCATCAGACTTGTACTGACAACGTGTTTACTGTTTCCCTCTGCGCAGAGGAATGTACTTTCCACTTCGTTGAAATTTCATATTCATGAAGAAACTACTATGCATTTCAGAGACTGCGAGTCATCATATTTCTCAAATATCTTTCAGTGTACTTTAACACTGCGTACAAGACACCTCCCGCTAATCTTTAGTAATATAGGGCATTGTCAAATGGTGTCAGTTAAGGCATTTACTCTTGACTCACATCATGTTGTTGAGCTTCGCCAACCTATGCTTTCGAACGTCCTTTACCCCCATCCAGTTCCTCCCTACCACCCTCCCTCATCCATCCCCTCCCCATCCCTCTCTCAACCCACTTTCTTGGTCTTCCTGTCTCAGTCCCCCTTTTGTGCCTATTATATTACATTAAGTAATATTGGGTACTATAAATATGTTGGATTTTTAAAAATCTGTGTTCATTTAATTATTGTTATTGTATTTTCTTAAATTATATAAAAGGGAGTAGGCTAAAGAGCGTATGACCGTCACCCTGTCCACCAAGGCCATGAGAGACAAGGTCCGCTCACTTCCCCCTAATCCCACAAGTATTGCGTCAGCAGGTGAATTGCCTTAAAGAGCAAGAGAAAAAGAAAATAGGTACAATTTTGGGGAAACTACTATCGCTATCATAATATCATTGTATGCATGTGTTTATTTATTCATATCACACTACAATTTCTCTTTTGCTAGTCATACGCCAGTAATAAGGATACAATTCTTATACTGTACCGAGTTCATTGAATGAGTTGACTTTCATGCATCTTGAATTATGTTACTTATCATAAAGTGATGCACTATATTCATATACTTAGGGTACCTTTTTTAAGACAGGGTCCCAAAAGGATTTTACTTGTATTTCTTACAATTGGGATAGTCGCTTATGAAGACTGCCTAAGTGTTACCTATTACCCTATTTTCACGCATTTAACATATGCAGGGTTTTTCGTTGTAAAGAAGGTATCAAGTTTTTGCCTCATTCATAATCAGTTAAGAAACTCATTTCCTTTTGTCTTTCACAGGTTTGTATCTCTATTTTGCAGAATCTGCAAACTGTCATAATTGAGGAAGTTGCTCGTTTTTTATTCTTTGACAGTGACAGACCAAAAATGCTTGTAATATATTTTATCAAGGGAACTATATATCATCACAAATATAATGTGAATATACTTGTTCCTTGTGAATTTGAATGAGTATATAAAAATGAAAATGAATATTTTGTTTCATCTAAATGCTTCTCTAATGATATTTTGTTCAATCTGAAGTATATATAATATATATATATAGATATATATATATATATATATATATATATATATATTATATATATATATATATCTATATATATATACATTATATATATATATATATATATATATTATATATATATATATATAACAGTTTTGCCACGAAGGAAAATTGAAAGGCGAGAGAGCCAAGAACTTTCGGTCTAACACGAACCTTTACTTGGGCACAACTGATCATACAGAGCAAAAACATAGTACAAGTAGGCTTGATATCCAAACTGACATTACAAGATTAGCATAAGGTCCAATTCACTCTACAGACACGAAAAAACACCTGATGGCAAAATTAGAGATTTTAGCCAGCCACACCTTGGAGGAACACACACGTGGTCAACAGATGATTCATCCGGAAAACAATACATTTTGAAAAACAATGAGGCATATACGAATTAGTAACATCCCGGAAAAATAGATTAAGGATTTAGGCACTGTGCCTTGTTAAGGCAAATTTTCAATAAAAAAACAATACATTTTGTATTAGTTAACATGAAATTTACAAAAAAGTTCCAAAAAATGATTGAAAAGACGAAAATAAGATATAAATACATTTTGTATTAGTTAACATGAAATTTACAAAAAAGTTCCAAAAAATGAGTGAAAAGAAGAAAATGGGATATAAATATAGCAAGCATGAGAGAGGGAGAGAGATAATGACTATTTACATGTGGGACTAGTTAATTAGTAGTTCATTTATTTTAAGGTCCTTCATAAGCATTTTACAAATATATGGGTCCAAATGGTACAATCCCAGACTAAGATTTAGGTTGTTTTTATTAATGATTTGTAAAATTGCTGATTCCAGTAAATTTCTTGAAACATAATAATTTGATTTAGCAATTACAGAGGTATCGCCCCAATTTATACAATGAGATTTTTATGGCTCAGATGGATAAATAGTGTATTTGAAGTCTGGGCTGTTCTAACTGAATACATATGCTGCTTAATACGTACACATAAATTTTTACTTGACTAACCGACGTAAAACGATGGGCAATCCTTATAAGGAATTTTGTAAATAACGTTGTTATTTGTTATGGGACTATTCTTAATTAGATATTTAATGGTATTGTTATAAGAGAACACTACATTAACATTAAACAATTTAAATATTGACTTTATGGTTTCAAATCCACGAAAGTAAGGCAAACTAAGTACATTTTGAGGGGATTCTTTTTCATTAATAGCAACATTATAAAAATTTTTGTGAGCTTTTTGATAACATGAATCAATTATATGAGGTGGGTAGCAGAGATCATTTCCTATCTTTATTGACCAAAATGAGTGTGTTATGAAGATTCACTTACCTATTGAGATTGATCCTATTCTATTATCAGCTTTCTCTATTTTGTTTATGGTTAGGAGTCGTATTGCAAATGCATTTCTGCAACGGCGTTGACAAAGTATCATAGCAATCATGACAGCAGTGAAAAATAACGTCACCATCAATTACGCAGTGAATACGTAGAGTGTGAGTGCTCCAGCTAGAGACAACCCCCTACCATTACGGTAATACCTGAAGCGCCAAGGATACTATAAATATAAATACATTGGGAAAAATGAACCATTATTATGGTTATTGCGTCAAACCTCGCTATCATTTTCATTATGAACTCTCCAATTATCTGCTGGTAGGGAAAAATATCAGGGAAAATGGTATCATTGGAGGAGAAATGAGAAGCAGGCGATAAAGAAAGCGAGAGAAAGGAAGGGAGGGAAGTGACGGGGATAGTGGGCGTTCGAATCTGTAAATGACTCCTGCTGACTCATACGACTTTGCCTATGCAAAAGATTAGGGGGAGGTGTATTGTACACTGTGTCAAAGTACCATTTTCCATTGAATTATTAATTTGAAAGAGATTTGAGAAAAACGATGACTCGTTGTCCCTGGAATGCATAGTAAATCTTGGGATAACATAATGTGGAAGGTATTATGACGTTGTGTGCTGAGGGAAAACACAGGAAGATGTGTGGCCAGTTAACCCTTAAACGCCGACTGGACGTATTTTACGTCGACATTTTTTGTCTCTCGGGTGCCGACTGGACATATTTTACGTCGACATACAAAAGTTTTTTTAAAAATTCGCGGAAAAATACTTTTAGGCCTACCAGCCGAAAACTCTTGAATCACGCGCCTTGGGGGATGCTGGGAGTTCACGGATCAAGGTGTTGTTTTGTTTACAATCGTTACGCAGGCGCGCAAGCGCGAATTTCTTTCCTTGCCGCATAAAAAAAAGTATCTGTGACACATCTCTGAAATTATTTCGTCACTTTGACATAATTTTTGTACCATTTTAAATTAGCCGTTACATAGAGTATTATATATGAAAATGTGCGCATTTTTATGTAAAATACAACAAAAAAATACTCATGATTGTAGCTTTTATTAGTTTTAAGATCATATAAATAACGATAAGTGCCAAAATTTCAACCTTCGGTCAACTTTGACTCTACCGAAATGGTTGAAAAACGCAATTGTAAGCTAAAACTCTTATATTTTAGTAATATTCAATCATTTAACTTAATTTTGCAACTATGGAAGTCTCTAGCACAATATTTCGATTTATGGTGAATTTATGAAAAAACTTTTTCCTTACGTCCGCGCGGTAACTCTTCCGAAAATAATCATACATGCGATTGTGGTAATGTTTACACCATTTTTAAATTAGCCGTTACATAAAGTTTTATATATGAAAATGTGCGCAATTTCATGCACAATACAACTAACAACCCATGGTTGTAGCTTTTATCAATTTTGAAATATTTCATATAAAAAATGATAAGTGACAAATTTTCAACCTTCGGTCAATTTTGACTCTACCGAAATGGTCAAAAAACGCAAATTGTAAGCTAAAAACGCCTATATTCTAGTAATAAATTCAAGCATTTACCTTAATTTTGCAACAAATTGGAAGTCTCTAGCACAATATTTCGATTTATGGTGAATTTATGAAAAAAATAACATTTTCTTTACGTCCGCGCCGTAACTCTTCCGAAAAAATCATACGTGCGATTGTGGTAATGTTTGCACCATTTTAAATTAGCCGTTTACATAACGTTTTATATATGAAAATGTGCGCAATTTCATGTATAATACAACAATAAATAGTTGAAGGTTGTAGCTATTCTCATTTTCGAAATATTTGCATATAAATCACGATAAATAGAAAAAAAACCACGTTCGGTCAAATTTGACTCTACCGAAATGGTCGAAAAACGCAATTGTAAGATAAAACTCTTACAGTCTAGTAATATTCAGTCATTTATCTTCATCGTGAAACAAATTCGAAGTCTCTAGCACAATATTTAAATTTATGGTGAATTTTAAAAAAAACTTTCCTTCCTCCGCGCGCGGATTCTCCGCCACAAATCTCCGAAATGCGTAAGTCCCATTCTCGGAATATTTGCTCCGTTTCATATTAGGCATTTCATAGAGTTTTATATATGAAAATGTGCGCAATTTCATGTAGAATAAAACGAAAAATATTTGAAAGTTGTAGCTTTTCTTATTTCCGAAATAATTGCATATAAAAAAAATATATATATAAAAAATTCGACATTCGGTCAACTTTAGCTCGTCAGATATGGTCGAAAACTGCATTTGTAAGCTAATATTCTTACAGTATAGTAATATTCAATCATTTGTCTTAATTCTGAAACATATTGGAAGTCTCTAGGACAATATTTAGATTTATGGTGAATTTTTGAAAAAAATATGTGTTTACGTAAGCGCGTTACGAATTCATGCATTATTTTGTGATAATATTTTCTCTGTGTTGCTTTTATCGTTTTACAATGTGTTATATATCAAATTGATCGCAATTTAGTGCATATTACAACGAAAAAAAAAGTAACTTGTTACCTTCAACCGTTTTGCGCACAGCGCGATTTGAATACAATTATATATGAAATTTCGTTTTTGCGCTATCATATATCGCATTATTTATATATGATAATGATAATTTTTTTCATTTCTGATGGTTGCATACTAAACTTCAAGCAATGACAAAAAAAGGAGCCAAAAATGAACTCTTAATCTTGAAAACTAAGCGCGCTGTGATTTTTTGAAAAAAATATTTTTTCCGCTTACGCGCTCACTCTCAAACCCCTCCGGCATACGGGAGTCATTTTTTTATTTACCGCTCCGGCGTTTAAGGGTTAATTAACTTTAGTGTTATATGTCTTGAAGGCGCAGAGAAAAAGTATAAAATTCACCCCTATGAATTTCTGTTTAATTTTTCATTTTATTAAACAGAATTGGAAGGTAATCTTCATCACCTAAAGATCATCCTTAACAAAAAAACTAACTCGGCCTCTGTACATAAAGGAATTCAGGTATTTTTAAACGGCAATTTTTTTTTTAACACATTTCAAGGTGAGTTTTTTTCCCTTTTTTTTGTTCAAGCAACCCTCGATGATCAGGACTCCTCAGTGTAGCAAGGTCTTCCCTTATGTTCATGTTGCAAAACTATGATATCTGTTCAGAATTAGAAACAGACCTTTTGTAGTCAGTGTTGTAGCAATTCTGTTTTACAATTTATAATGACAAAGGAATGTATTCGTAAAACGTGAATTTCTAGTATCTGATAAGGAAATAAAAAAACGTCTTTATTAATCCCTTATTCGGTGCCTATCTTTACCAGAATCTACAAGATGAGAACTTCGCCGTTGCCATTATGGAAGTGCATTTTTGTGGCCATCTGCTTCCTTTTTTGTACACTGGAATCAAAATTCCTTATTTAAAAACTGGATTGAGTTCAAGATGATCTCTTTAAGCAGCAAAAACAGTGAAATAACCAAAAAGGTGTCTTAATTCGTTAAAAGATAAATTCAGATAGAAATAATGATCAATGTATGGCTAGACATCTGGTGTTTGAAAAGCCATTTCGTTTTCAAGAAGCTATGAATTCGGAGTGACATTTCGTTTTCAAGAAGCTATGAATTCTGAGTGACACCGAGATCAAACAAAAGTCTTAGAGTCTTTTCTCCGCGTAAATTTTAGTCGAGACAAGGACAGGTGATCCGATTACGAGCGTTTTTACCTACTTTAAGCGTCAATAATCATTGTGCAGAAACTGAAACCGGTTAGCTTTTATACCCTGGATCTACTTTTAAGATTTTTATTATGAGCAGCAACTGTAGTTTGACATATAACTTATTACGTATGAAAAGAGGTGATATTTATGCCATGTCGTGGTAGTTACAGTTAGTAGACCTCGTTATACTTTCGCAGGATTTTAGGGAACGAATAATGTACAGTTCGTGGTTCCTAAATTGTGCAAGAACAGGAACCTTGTGGAACACATGGTCTATTGTGCACTATTGACACACAACCAGTAGTTACAAATTTTGCAATTGTAACGAAAACATATTTCGGGGTTTCAAATGACATTTTGGTTGTGCCTGAATCCATAAAGAACTAAAGCTTAAAAGCCAAAACTGTGAATATCGGTTTGTGGTAAAATAATACAGAGAAAAGAGAATCAATATGTTTTGTATTAATTATGAGAAGAATTGCAGAATTAGCATCTGAAAAACAAACAAAATATACAAACGTGACCGTTGGAAAAATTATGAAATTCCATGCGAACTAGGATATGCAAAAATCATTTTCTATAGTTATCGAATGCAAGTTATTAGAAGCTGAATTTGAAACGAACTTGCTCTCGGAAGAACGGATCAGTTTCGTTTTGCTTTTCGCTAAACCAAGCCTGCCTCTCTCTCTCTCTCTCTCTCTCTCTCTCTCTCTCTCTCTCTCTCTCTCTCTCTCTCATATGATTATTGCACTGTGAAACTGGAGCATTGAGTAGATGAGTGCTTGAAGATAAGGTCAAGGCTTTTCCTCGTTGAAATTTGATATAAATAGATGTGGCAATTTATTGTCCCATCTATCTTTATTATTGGTGAATACTGAATTCAGAGAGAAGGGAATTTTCCAGTTTCAGTCTAGTAGACTGGGTTAATCTGACAGAAAGATAAAATGACACCTACGACTACAATTTAGATTAAGGTAAAGGGATGTCACTTTACGAGGTGGAACGAAATGAATGCTGATGATAATGAATCAAATGAATAATGAAAACGTCATTGCAAGAGGAGGAAGATGGCACGTGATTCCAGCACATTTGTAAGTTCCAGGATGTAACCTGGAAAGAAAGTCGCATGAATCTGGCATGTTCACAAGGTTAAAGAGAACTTGGAATGTTATATAAATCAGCTGATGAAGAGAAGCGAATGAACGCCTTCTTTTCCCCGAGAGATTAAAACAGGTTAGGTAAGTCATTACAACAGCACTTCCAAACGACCGAAAATGTCCAGGATGAAATATATCCCAGTCATTTAGTGAGTCCCAGAGTTGGAATAAAATCAGCGCGAGTGTCATGAATTAGGCAGAAGAAGCTCACGCAATTATATTAACACTTTCTTCATGACGTCTTCCAGACAAACTGAGTGAATCTAAGTGTATTAAAACCTGTGCACAGCGTCTCTGCAACAGCTGTCTCGAGTAAGAGTGAGTGAGAGAGAGAGAGAGCTCATCTCACGAATGAGTTGAAGGATATTTCATTTTAGAATTAAGTAAACTTGAAAATTAAAACTGAGATCGACGAAGAAATAGTTAAAAGAAACGTTTCCTTAGTGAACATTTCCTTATGATATTAAGTAGAATTTTGCCGGAAAAAAAATCTTCCTGTCGACATAATGTCAGTCTTCAGGGAATTACCATTAAAATGTTTCTTGGATCCAATGTGCATCGGTAAGCTGCCGCCCTGTAAAATGTTTAATATTGAAAGTCCGTACATTATATGTTTTATGGTAGAACGTAACTATTTCTTATAGGTCCTCGTTTTTAGCAACATTTTCAGAAGCGAGTTTATTTAATCGTGTTGTTCTGATATACATGATTAATGAACAGATGCTATATCCTGTCTGGGTCTGTGGTGATAGGTGCTAGTAACAGTCATAGGTCAATGGCCTTTAGTAGGGCTCATTGTATTTCCCCTGAGATTCCAAGCTTCCTTCCACATTTGTCAATCAGCAAACGATATACTGAAGTCATGAACAGCTTCTTTTTATTGATTTGCAATCGGGAGGAAAAGAGTCATCATCATGGAAAAGACGTCTCCGATAATGCCTCTTTCAACCCCTACCTACGAGCGACCTTTGTATTTATTTATGAATAGTTCTTCTTAATAATGATTTTCAATTCCAGTTACCTTTTGAACGAGTATTATCAGTGTTGGAAAGAATAAAAAAAAAGCTTATAATTCACGACTTTAGTGGCATGTTGAAATTATATGAGATGCGTGAAAATAGAAATTTTTTTTAAGTGCCAGAGGGAATAAGAGAGAGAATTGGGTGTGGTTGAGCAAGACTTTTGTGATCTCGTAATTGTGTAGAGTAAATTATTAAGAACATTTCGGTTTTGGCTGAAATAACAAGCATGTGAAATATATTTTGTGTGAGAGAGGATGTCCACTCTGGAGCGTACCAAAGAGCACACTGACGATGACTCTTAGTAAGTCCACTTGTTTTTATGGCCAAAAGACATTATTGCCAAGCATCACTTTAGCCCCAACACCACTACTACTTCACAAAGGACGCCTCCACAAAAGACTCTTCGGTCGTTTCCACCTTCATACCTGATTGTGGCAAATATCTTTCAAAATATTAAGAGCGTAATTTGAATATAGATGAAGATACCACAAGACAAAAGAACTGTAGTTGATTAACCTCAGTAAAGTAAGACAATATCCATCTCGAAACGATATCTTTATAATAACATCTTTCCTTTGCCTTAGTGTTTGCTTATGGAATGTACGTGTATGTTTTTTCCTTTAGCAATGGTGGCGAACGTTTAAAAATAACACGAGGTAAAGGAAACCTCACGGTAACGATAGTTGCAGCATTTACAAAGAGCAAAAATATCATAGGGTTGAGATAATTGGATGTTTAAATTCGTAAATAATTCCTCCATTTGGTTCGTATCCTCCCTCAGAAATTCTCTGGTGTATTGTAAGTTCCATTCCCTTTTTGGCCCTGCTCCTAAAACGAGGACAAAAGTGAACACTCACCTTTAAAAAATGTCAGGATTACTACAGAAAGTCAAAGGGAAGGATTAACCAGACGGCATCCATTACTGAAGGAAGATCAACGCAAAGCTAATTTGGTTAAGAGCTAATATCTCTCAATTACCACCAAACATGGGATGTATTTTGTAAGACTTCCTCCAATACAGATGGTCTTTATTCGTTGCTTTGATGGGAAAAAGTTTCTAATTCGTCTTAGTATGAAATATCTATTTTCTTATCAAAGGTTATGTTGTCGGTCAAGGAAAATGCGACGTTTTTTTCTCCAGAAGAACCATACTGAGTATACGTATTCTATTACGGTATTGGGCTTCAATACATATATACATATAATATGTATATATATATAATATATATATATATCTATATATATATATATATATATATATATATATATATATATATATATATATTATACATAACACGCGAACACACACACATATAAATATATATATATATATATATATATATATATATATTTATATATATATATGTATATATATATATCATATATTATATATATATATTATATATATATATATATATATATATATATATATAATACATATTATACATATATATGTATATATGTATTGAAGCCCAATACCGGTAATAGAATACGTATACTCTATGGTTCTTCTGGAGAAAAAACGTCGCATTTTCCTTGACCGACAACATAACCTTTGATAAGAAATAGATATTTCATACTAAGACGAATTAGAAACTTTATCCTATCAAAGCAACGAATAAAGACCATCAGTGAAGAGCTTGACACCCCTCCTCACCCCATGCTGTTTGAGATGGGTTAGTGATTATTTAATTTGATTTTTTTTTAGTTAAGAAGTATTCCCTTTCAGAGGACAAGAACTAACAAAGTGCTCATGTTTAGAAATTTTTCACCCATATGTTATTTCCCATCAGCATAAGGAATCATAATACATTGACTGTTTCAAATATCCTAAATCACATGATAAAATTTAAAACAGGTTCAATGATAAATTTCACTCAACTTTTTTCAAATTATTATTTCTTCAACTCGATGCGCACACCCAACCTATATGGCCACCGCTTTTGAGTAAAAAGAAGCGTGAAAACAGAGGGATAAATGTAGGCAAGCTTTCTGCAAATCTCTCTCCAGAACTCAACTCTCGAAACCGAGTGTTTCATTGGCAAGACTTTCCTCCACTCTGGTGGTAGAGTAACGCGACATATGGACACGCACCGCTGTTTTTGCTTATTTTCATGTCTTTCTAATATCCTTATAAAATTCTTGGCAGTGTCGTTTTAAATACCGGGCTATCGGAGTTCCAAAAATGGGATTTTTTCTAAGACTTATCACAGGTAAAAGGACAGTTTATGTAAAATTGAAAATTTACAGACATTTTTTTGGAGAGAACGTTATACCTTATAGTTCACGGCATTTGAGATTATTCAATTAGCACACTTTTAGCTATTTAAAGTTTATTTTTAACTTTTATTATATTCATTATTCTATCTTTCCATTTGTTGTTCTGTTTTCCTTACAGTTTGCTTAACTGTCTGTATCTCCTTTGTATCTTAGCTGTATATTGTCTGATAACTGATGCTTATAAACAGGCATATATTTATATTGATACCAGAGGGATGGTGATAATTCATAATCATATTGCTCTTATTTATGTAATATCGAGTAAATTCTGTAGGCTTGCATGCTGTATATTCCTGTGCAGGTAATGTAGCACTGCATTTCTTAAATGTTACGAAAAAATTACATGAATAAAAAAATAATAACTGTCGTGGCAGCGTGAACAACACATTTATGTCTGAAAAAAAGAAGCAATTATTGCGTTCGTTCCAGTCTCTAAAATCCATAATTGAGCAGCTTTTTTAAATAGATGCCATCGTCCCTGTTATCTCCTCCAGAACAGAAAGGCTCATGTGACTTCAATGTTTTCCGAGACCTCCCTGATGACGTCATATAGTGAGTGGTGTGTTTGGGTCTCTTCCGGCACCGGATGTTTACAACTGCATAAGAATCCGACAGCAGAGATTAAGCGGTCCCATTCCAAGGTCCCCGAATGCCTATTTGCATAATAGAAGAGAGATGTCGATGATAAAGAATCCGGGTTTTAGGAATTGCCACTTTTAGTTAGGTACACAACATTCGGTTCATACGAAGCTTGATCGAGTAGAGAGAGAGAGAGAGAGAGAGAGAGAGAGAGAGAGAGAGAGAGAGAGAGAATATTCAGCCTTATTTTCGTTATATATATACATATATATTATACATATATATATATATATATATATATATATATATATATATATATATATATATATATATATATATATAAGTATATAATTTATGTGATGGTGTTGGTTGTTGAAGCAGTAGCTAGTGTTGATACTCGTCTATTGTTAGGCTGTAATAATTATAATAATAAATCATCCCATATTTATTTTCGTCATTTGAATAATAAAATCAATGAAAACAAAATTATAAAGGGCGGGAATATAAACGAGACAATGCAATCAGCGAATGCAACATCCTCTAAGGCAACTGAAATTCCAACATCAAAGGGAATCATTGTCATCACAGTGGTCCCCTACATAATGAATTACATATGAATTTGCCTCAGGCCTCTGGTATGATTTCAGCAGCTACAGCGTGACATTTACAGCCGTAGGAAAACGATACATAATGAAAATGTCTCGGATACAGAAAAGCGGACTTGGATGACTTGGACCAAAGGTTTCTCTTCGGGAACAACTATGAGGGCATGCCGTGGCTCTTATTGCGAAGAAAATGGCCGAATCTTTATAATGTTTATATCTGCACCCAATCGATGTTTTCATCATAACCCGGTCATTAGTATTTACGTAAACCTTGTCACGTAGCTTAGGTAATGTTAATTGCTGACCAGTCTTGGTAATATAACTTTAACAGATCCCAAAACACAGCCTTGTCTGAGGTACCGATAGTGATGGTTCATCAATAAAAAAAAAGGCAGACTAATTATTGAGTAGTTCCTAGAGTAAACGTGATAATACGTTGCAAAACCAAAGTTAATGAGAAATGGGAAACACTGTTGCAAAAAGAACAGCATTTATTACTCACCTTTCTGCTGTAAATCTCTTTTAATGACTCACTTAATGTTCCTTAATGTTCTCTCAATGGCAGGATCACAAATTGCTAGCTGTAGATTCCTTTTTGCTACCAATGTTCAAGCAGTCAGCGCTAATTATGTTTTTTTTTTTTTTTTTTATGCAAGACACCATTTTAGTTTTCATGTACTTTTTGCCTCATGGACCGCAAAGAACCATTTTGGCTATGATAACCACAATGCCATCTTCAATCTTCACCTTACAATGCCTAACGATCCGATTTGGAAGAATATGAAGTAATTCTGATGCCCTTAAGCAGGAGTCGAAACCCGTTCCACCAGGTATTTAAGTTGGGTTACGCTCTGGTAGCGCCGAATGTGGGTTCGAATTAGTGCATATTCTTCCACTTGGATCTTAGGCTTCGAAGCAACAAATGTTTCGAAACAACAATGAAGAAATCGGAAAGTCGGGAGAGGGTATTGTGGTCATAATTTCTTTTTCGCTCTTTTAATGAAAATTCAGAATTTGTGGATATATTTTTACCGAAGAACGAAAGACCAAATTGTTAGTAACCCACGAATACGTTGCCTGGATTTTTTTTCTTTTTTTTTTTAATTTAGGATGATATTTAAGCAATTATCTACCCGGAGTCTTCTCAGAGCCTAACGAGGCTAATCACAGAGGAATCAAGTCCAGCCTGGTAATCAAAGGAGTAACTGAGGCCTGAGACAGAAACGAAGAAGAAGCTGGATCTCGTAAGCTTTGTTGCTTCTTTTGCTCCCCTTTCCAGGCTTCTTCCAGAAGCTCCGCTCTTCCTTCCAGGTGGTGATTCCAGATTTTAGGTCTCTAGTTGGATTCTTTTAGATACAATGATCCCGTCAGGATGATCTAACAGAGCGTCTGACACAGCAGCTCTCGTGGATATTAACTTGCCCTGAGTGACTC
>NC_087214.1:55310464-55311763 GCF_015104395.2 Macrobrachium nipponense | reverse complement strand
GAGTCACTCAGGGCAAGTTAATATCCACGAGAGCTGCTGTGTCAGACGCTCTGTTAGATCATCCTGATGGGGTCATTGTATCTGCAGGAATCCAACGAGAGGACCTAAAATCTGGAATCACCACCTGGAAGGAAGAGCGGAGCTTCTGGAAGAAGCCTGGAATGGGGAGCGAAAGAAGCAATAAAGCTGACGAGATCCAGCTTCTTCCTCGTTTCTGTTCTCAGGCCTCAGTTACTCCTTTGATTACAAGGCTGGACTTGATTCCTCTGTGATTAGCCTCGTTAGGCTCTGAGAAGACTCCGGGTAGATAATTTCTTAATATCATCCTATATTTTTTTTAAATCCAGGCAACGTATTCGTGGGTTACTAACACTTTGGTCTTTCGTTCTTCGGTAAAATATATCCACAAATTCTAACATTTCATTAAGAGAGCGAAAAAGAAATAATTATGACCACAATACCCTCCCGACTTTCCGATTTCTTCACATTTTTTCGAAACATTTGTCGCTACAGACCCTAAGATCCAAGTGGAAGAATATGCACTAATTCGAACCCACATTCGGAGTACCAGAGCGTAACCACTTAATACTCTGGACACGGGTTCGACTCCTGCTAAGGGCATCAGAATTACTTCATATTCTTCCAATCGGATCTTAGGCATTGTAGTGACAGATTGAGATGGCATTGTGGTTATCATAGCCAAAATGGTTCTTTGCGGTCCATGAGGCAAAAGTACATGAAAATATTGGTGTCTTGCATAAAAAAAAAAAAAAAAACATAATTAGCGCTGACTGTGAACATGGTACAAAAAGGAATCTACAGGTAGCAATTTGTGATCCTGCCATTGAGAGAGCATCAAGGAACATTAAGTGAGCCATTAAAAGAGATTTACAGCAGAAAGGTGAGTAATAAATGCTGTTCTTTTTGCAACAGCGTTTCCCCTTTCTCATTAACTTTGGTTTTACAACGTATTATCACGTTTACTCTAGGAACTATTCAATAATTAGTCTGCCTTTTTATTGTGAACCATCACTATCGGTACCTCAGACAAGGCTGTGTTTTGGGATCTGTTATAAGTTATATTATACCAAGACTGGTCAGCAATTAACATTACCTAAGCTACGTGACAAGGTTTACGTAAATACTAATGACCGGGTTATGATGAAAACATCGATTGGGTGCAGATATAAACATTATAAAGATTCGGCCATTTTCTTCGCAATAAGAGCCACGGCATGCCCTCATGATTGTTCCCGAAGAGAAACCTTTGCTCCAAGTCATCCAAGTCCGGTTTTCTGT
>NC_087214.1:55257964-55305464 GCF_015104395.2 Macrobrachium nipponense | reverse complement strand
TCTTTCCAACACTAATAATACTCGTTCAAAAGGTAACTGGAATTGAAAATCATTATTAAGAAGAACTATTCATAAATAAATAAAAAGGCCGCTCGTGGGTAGGGGTCGAAAGAGGCATTATCGGAGACGTCTTTTCCATGATGATGACTTTTCCTCCCGATTGCAAATCACAAAAAAGAAGCTGTTCATGACTTCAGTAAACCGTTTGCTGACTGACAAATGTGGAAGGAAGCCTGACCACTGAGGGGTAATATAGGGAGCCCTACTAAAGGCCATTGACCTATGACTGTTACTAGCACTTATCAGCACAGACCCAGACAGGATATAGCAACTGTTCATTAATCATGTATATCAGAACAACACGATTAAATAAACTCGCTTCTGAATATGTTGCTAATGTACGGACTTTCAATATTAAACATTTTAGAGGGCGGCAGCTTACCGATGCACATTGGATCCAAGAAACATTTTAATGGTAATTCCGTGAAGACTGACATTATGTCGACAGGAAGATTTTTTTCCGGCAAAATTCGACTTAATATCAAAAGGAAATGTTCACTGAGGAAACGTTTCTTTTAACTGTTCCTTCGTCGATCTCAGTTTTAATTTTCAAGATTACTTAATTCGAAAATGAAATATCCTTCAACTCATTCGTGAGATGAGCTCTCTCTCTCTCTCTCTCTCTCTCTCTCTACTCAAGACAGCTGTTGCAGAGACGCGGTGCACATGTTTTAATACACTTAGATTCACTCAGTCTGTCTGGAAGACGTCATGAAGAAAGTGTTAATATAATTGCGTGAGCTTCTTCTGCCTAATTTATGCCACTCGCGCTGATTTTATTTCAACTCTGGGAATCACTAAATGACTGGGATATATTTCATCCTGGACATTTTCGGTCGTTTGGAAGTGCTGCTGTAATGACTTACCTAACCTCTTTTAATCTCTCGGGGAAAAGAAGGCGATCATTCGCTTCTCTTCATCAGCTGATTTATATAATATTCCAAGTTCTCTTTAACCTTGTGAACATGCCAGATTCATGCGACTTTCTTTCCAGGTTACAACCTGGAACTTACAAATGTGCTGGAATCACGTGCCATCTTCCTCCTCTTGCAGTGACGTTTTCATTATTCATCTGATTCATTATCATTAGCATTCATTTCGTTCCACCTTGTAAAATGACATCCCTCTACCTTAATCCAATTTGTAGTCGTAGTGTCATTTTGCCTTCTGTCAGATTAACCCAGTCTATTAGACTGAAACTGGAAAATACCTTTCTCTCTGTATTCAATATTCACCAATAATAAAGATAGATGGGACAATAAATTGTCATATTTATTTATATCAAATTTCTAAGAGGAAAAGTCTTGACCTTATTTTCAAGCGCTCATCTACTCAATGCACAATTTTCACAGTGCTATAATCATATTAAGAGAAAACAAGTCTTGACCTTATTTTCAAGAGCCATTACTCAATGCCACAATTTCACAGTGCTATAATCATATGAGAGAGCAAAGGAGACAGCGAGAGAGAGAGACAGAGCAGAGAGGGAGAAAGAGAAGAGAGCGAGAAGAAGAGAGAGAGAGAGAGAGAGAGAGAGAGAGAGAGAGAGAGAGAGAGAGAGAGAGGCTTTGGAGAAGCGTTACTGCGTTCTTTCCATAATGCATTTCTACCGCAAATTACTTATCAACCACAAATATTACTTATTTCATAGTTCAACACCAAGGAACAGGTTCAAAGTTCAAAACGAAACGGGACGTTATTCCGAGAGCAACTTCGTTTCAAAATCAGCTTCTAATGACTTGCAATCGATAGCTATTGAAAATGATTTTCGCTTATCCCAGTTCGCATGGAATTTCATAATTTTTCAAGCGGTCATGTTTGTATATTTTGTTTGTTTTTCAGATATTAATTCTGCAATTCTTTTCATAACTATTACGAAACATATTGATCCTCTTTTCTCTGTATTATTTTACCACAAACCGATATTCCCAGTTTTGGCTTTTAAGCTTTAGTTCTTTATGGATTCAGGCACAACCAAAATGCCTTTTGAAACCCCGAAATCTGTTTTCGATACAACTGCCAAATTTGTAACAACTGGTTGTGTGTCAATAGTGCACAATAGACCATGTGTTCCACAAGGTTCCTGCTCTTGCACAATTTAGGAACCACGAACTGTACATTATTCGTTCCCTAAAATCCTGCGAAAGTATAACGAGGTCTACTAACTTTAACGACAACGACATGGCATAAATATCACCTCTTTTCATACGTAATAAGTTATATGTCAAACTACAGTTGCTGCTCATAATAAAAATCTTAAAAGTAGATCCAGGCTATAAAAACAAACCGGTTTAAGTTTCTGCACAATGATTATTGACTCTTAAAGTAGGTAATAACGCTCGTAATCGGATCACCTGTCTTTGTCTCGACTAAAAGTTGTGCGCAGAAAAGACTCTAAGACTTTTGTTTGATCTCGGTGTCACTTCTTGAAAACGAAATGTCTTTTCAAACACCGGATGTCTAGCCATACATTGTTCATTATTTCTATCTGAATTTATCTTTTAACGAATTATATATTTTTGGTTATTTCACTGTTTTTGCTGCTTAAAGAAATCATCTTGAACTCAATCCAGTTTTTAAATAAAGAATTTTTATTCCAGTATACAAAAAAGAACACAGACGGCAACAAAAATGAACTTCCATAATGGCAACGACGAAGTTCTCATCTTGTAGATTCTGGTAAAGATAGGCACCGAATACGGGATTAATAAAGGTCTTTTTTTATTTCCTTATCAGATATGAAATTCGTGTTCTACGAATACATTCCTTTCTTATTTTAAATTTAAAAACAGAATTCCTGCAACGCTGACTACAAAAGACCAATTTCTAACTCTGAATAAAACGCAGTTTTGCAACATGAACATAAGGGAAGAGCTTGCAACAGTGAGAAGTCCTGATCATCGAGGGTTGCTTGCCTCGAAAAAAAAATAATAAATAAATAAATAAATTTTGCTTCCAATACGGAAAAAAATTGCAGTTTAAAAATACCTGAATTCCTTTACGTACAGAGGCCGAGTTAGTTTTCTTGTTAAGGATGATCTTTAGGTGCTGAAGATTACCTTTCAATTCTGTTTAATAAAATGAAAAATTAAACAGAAATTCATAGGGGTCAATTTTAAACTTTTTTTCTGCGCCTTCAAGACATTTAACACTAAAGATAATTAACAGACGCGATGAGGTGATTAAAATGGGAAATGATGACAATGAAATGATTCAAAGACCCATAGAAACCCATAGAATGTCCAACCGCGCCTTCAGGAAACTATTTCTGCCGCTGTAGGATTATTGCCTGTAAGGAAATAGTGTTGAATAACTGGTGACTGATAATTGGAGAAGAGTGAAACGACTCAATTTCAACGGAAACGTATTTTTGCAATTCATGAACATTCTTTCAATGAATACAGGACGATGAAGATTTCCAGGGCAAATAAAGACGAATGTCAAATTCAATCAAACTTTTCATCAAGAAAATGACAATAAAACGGAACATTCACATCTGATCCGCAACAACTACCAAAACTACCTAAAGGAGCAAAGCACAAGACACTTCAGGCGGGAGACACAAGATTGTTAGGAATAAACAATAACAAGTAAAAAAACCAGAAAACCTTCCAAAAATGTTATACGAATCAAAATATACAACAACGGCATATGAACACTCACCAATATCAACACGGTGCAGAGCGTTCTGAAAAGGAAAAGATAAAGAATAAAATTATTATTAGCATTATGAATGTACTAAATGTTATCATGAAAATGTAACTCGACCATCATCTTTCTGTCTACCACTGGCTACACATCTTCCTGTGTTTTCCCTCAGCAGACAACGTCGCAATACCTTCCACAAGATTTAATAGGGGAAGTAAATGAATACACTTTTCTTCTCTTTCCCCCATCCCAGCTACCTTGCGAGTCCTCATCACCTGCTATATAGTACACTAAGAATTAGGATATTACCATAAATTCCGATCATTAGTCTTGTTGCCAATTTGCCCAACAAACATACCCCTTGAAACTTATTTTAGTTACCTAAACCCGTGTCGCCATTGTCACCCCTGTTCATCGGAGTCTTCCAATTAATAACTGCTCCCATTTTCCTATTCTCATGTCACATTTTAAATTAAACTAAGGCTAGAAAGAAATCCATGTTCTACTAAAATGCACGTTTATTCCCAAACATGACCATAAAAAAATTTAAAGAAGGAAAGGGCGAGATTATCCCTGGCTTCTAGCAAACAAGTAAATGAAACTGTCAAACTCTCAGACTGGCAAATCCATTTTTACACTAATAATCTCAAGTACTCCCAAAAATAATGTCAAAGTCTCTCACGACCGAAGTCATAGATACAAGTCAAAAATTGCCTTCTCATGTGGTCTATAACAAATCCATCTGAGAAAAAAAAAAAGACCACTTTTAGAAGAAATGTAGCATAAAGACATAAATGCATAAATGAGAACTCTCCCAATCATCTCTCAAACATAGGAAAACAGACAGTGCGAAGGAAAAATATTCAATAATAAAATCTCAAGTAAAACAACAGAGTACACAATTCCCTCAGTGTCCAATCAGGCACTTTATCTTAAAAAACACTTTCTCACCTTTACTGGCAAAACTAGCACCTTCTCTCGCAGGCAGAATGTTTCACCAATTCACGATAATGCCAGAATAATCCTTCTTGAGCAACAAGATAAAGTTTTAAATTTATCTAACACCTCCCTTACTGTAAACCAACACTTAGTCTCAAGTCTAGGCTTTTCCTTTGCCCTTATGCCACTGTAAAAATAACCTAGACTTTTTAGTGGCTTTTGATAAATTCATATCGGACAAAAATTACAGCCGTGAAGACATATGTTTAAAAGGCGTGTTACTATATGCTTTAACTGACCTTAATAAGAAATATCCTGTGCCCCGTAGATTTATGACAGCCATCCGCTCGCTAAAAAAAGTTAGATGTAATAAGTAGACCCGACAAAGACGGCAAAATCGTAATCATGGACAAAGACTTCTACCTCGACAAAATCAACCAACTCTAAGCTTAGTGACACAAAAACTTAGGACAAATTGACGAAAAATCCCCTCCAAAACGTTGCCACAAATTTTTTTTTAGGAAAGGAAGATTAATTTGCCAAGACAAAAAGCGCACTGAATTATTGGAGAATTTAAAGTCATTGACCCAAAACTACCTTACTTTTATGGCCTTCCCAAAACTCACAAAGACAACCTTCCATTTAGACCCAACTTATTTGCAGGAGCTTTCAGTTATAAAATTTCTAAATGGTTAGCTGGCCTCCTTTCCCCTTTCTTAGGCACCTTTCCTCCCAGTCACATTAAACATTCAGAAGATTTTTGTCACAAATTCAGAGAAGCACATATACCACTTCACAACATAAAACCTTGATGTAGATTCCCAACTCACAAAAGTACCAGTACAGGACGTTCTACAGTTTTGGGGGAAAAATTAGCCCCCTATTAAGATCATTTCCCATTTGCACTTGACATAATAAAATTAGTTGAATTATGTGTATCTAATAACATATTTTCACTCGCGGAGTCATTCTATATGCAAAAATTCGGGTGTAGTATGAGGAGTCCTTCAAGTCCTGTTTTCGCCAATCTATACATGGAATACTTTGAAACTATAGTAATAATTGCAATAAAACCCAAAAACATGCTGTGGATGAGATATGTCTAACATTTTGGGATAATAGATAGGGCAATTTAAATGAATACCTTTCGAAATTAAACGCATTAGTGCCAGCATCAAATTTAAAGAGCAATGGAGAACAGACAACAAAATTCATTTTCGTGATGTTTTAATAATTAGAGACACAACAGAATACAAATTTACCATAAACAGAAATTCAACTTTGTCACTTTCATACTTTCACTGCTTTAGCTATCATGAAATTCCTATCAAGATAGGCATAGCCAGCAACCTATTCTTAAGAGCCTTACGAATTTGTTCCCCAGATTTCCTGGAAAAGGAATTTGAACTAATTCACAAGCAGCTTTCGTCTTTATGATATCCTGATTATATAAGGGAGAGAGCGATTCATAAAGCAAACATAATTTTCTACCAACCCCCTCAAGAAAGACACCCAACAATAAAATAAAAATTCCACACCTGGACAGGATTAAGATGGTGACCCAGACTCTTGGAAAATCTAACCCATTTGCCTTTACCTATCCAAATACCTTAGCCAAATCCCTGATTAATTTCCAACAAAAGACAATACACAAAGACTCAGAAGTATACAAAATCCCATGCCTGGACTGTTTTTACAGGAATATCACTTACCCAGAGATTAATAAAATATAAACAATCAGTTAGGTATGGACAACAGAACACAGCTATTTTCAACTAAATAAATAACAATAACCACAGAATAAACAGGAAATTGTCATGTATAATCTATAGCAGCAACTGTCGATACAAAAGTCAGATGATATAACAGACCTTGAGTAATCAAAGACAGGTAATGAATATCTCAAAGGGCACTTGGAATTCAGATTTCATTGATAAAATCTTCCTTCAACCAATGCTTAAGAGGGTTGAAGATGAATTATCAGTGGGAGTGACCTAAATTGGCTTAACTGTGGATGGACCTCTTGGTATAAGTACCACCTTTTCTGTAACTTTCCTCATTTATTACTTACCTGAAGAGAGGGACAGCAGTCCTGCAATATATGTAACTTTCCTAATTTATTACTTACCTGAAGAGAGGGACAGCAGTCTCTGAAATATAGTACTTTCTTTCTATACTTTGGCAATTTTTATGGGCTCCTTTTATTAGAGGGAATTCGGTTGTAACAGAACATTTTTACCAGTTGTTCATGTATATATATATATATATATGATATATATCTATATATATATATATATATATATATATATATATATATTATATATATAGGCTGGTAAAATGTTCTGTAACAACAGAATTCCATCTAATAAAAGGAGCCCATAAAAACACCAAAATGTAGAGAGAAAAGTACTATATTTCAGAGACTGCTGTCTCTCTCTTCAGGTATATGAATGAGAAAAGTTTACAGAAAAGGTGGTATTTATACCAAGAGATCCGTCCACAAGTAAGCCAATTTAGGTCACCCCCGCTGATAATCTTCCTTTAATCTTCTTAAGCGTTGGTTGAATGAAAACTTCGTCGACGACATCTGAGATCCACGCCCCTTTTGAGATGTTCATTACCTGCTTCTCTTTTATTAAGGCCGATTCCATCATTTGACTCTTGTACCGGCAGTTGCTGCTATAAATTACACGTGACAAATTCCAGTTTATTCTATGGTTATGTTCATTTATATGGTTGAAAATAGCCGAGTTCTGTTGTCCATACCTAACTGACCGTTTGTGTTGTATTAATCTCTGGGGAAGTGATTTACCTGTAAATCCGATGTAAGATTGGTCACAGTCCTGGCATGGGATCTCATAGACCCCAGAGTCTTTGGGAGATGTCTTTTGTTGGACGTTAATCAGGGATTTGGCTAAGGTATTTGGGTAGGTAAATGCAAAAGGGTTGGATTTCCCAAGGGTGTGGGTTACTCTCTTAATCGTCTCCAGGTGAGGAATTTTTATTTTATTGTTGGGTGTGTCTCTGGTCTTGTCTTTAGGGGGTCGGTAGAAAATTAGGTTTGCTTTTTGAATTGCTTTCTCAATTATATGGTCAGGATACTTTAAAGATGAAAGTTGCTTGCGAATTAGTTCAAATTCTTTTTCCAGGAAATCTGGGGAACAAATTCGTAAGGCTCTTAAGAATAGGTTGCTAGCTACACCTATCTTGTTAGTAATGTCGTGATAGCTAAAGTAGTGAATATATGAAAGTGAGAACGTTGGTTTTCTGTATATGGTAAATTTGTATTCTGTCGTGTCTCTGATTATTAAAACATCAAGAAAAGGAATTTTGTGTCTGTTTCCCATTCAACTTTAAATCCAACCCTTTTGCATTTACCTACCCAAATACCTTAGCCAAATCCCTGATTAACGTCCAACAAAAGACATCTCCCAAAGACTCTGGGGTCTATGAGATCCCATGCCAGGACTGTGACCAATCTTACATCGGATTTACAGGTAAATCACTTCCCCAGAGATTAATACAACACAAACGGTCAGTTAGGTATGGACAACAGAACTCGGCTATTTTCAACCATATAAATGAACATAACCATAGAATAAACTGGAATTTGTCACGTGTAATTTATAGCAGCAACTGCCGGTACAAGAGTCAAATGATGGAATTGGCCTTAATAAAAGAGAAGCAGGTAATGAACATCTCAAAAGGGGCGTGGATCTCAGATGTCGTCGACGAAGTTTTCATTCAACCAACGCTTAAGAAGATTAAAGGAAGATTATCAGCGGGGGTGACCTAAATTGGCTTACTTGTGGACGGATCTCTTGGTATAAATACCACCTTTTCTGTAAACTTTTCTCATTCATATACCTGAAGAGAGAGACAGCAGTCTCTGAAATATAGTACTTTTCTCTCTACATTTTGGTGTTTTTATGGGCTCCTTTTATTAGATATATATATATATATATATATATATATATATATATATATATATCTATATATATATATATATATATATATATATATATTGTCACAACTTCTGCTTTCCACTTGACTATTCATGAATTCTCGGTAATGAGGGCAACACTTCATGTAGGTATAGTAGATATGTTAAATGAATTATCAAACTATAATTAAAATTAAACAAAGACTTTACTTATTTTAAATCACGTCTGAATATATAATAACAAAATAATAACAAATAACCACTTAATAACTACTAGAAACAAGTGAATCGTAAGCCACCGGATAACGAACTCAAAAGTATTAACTTGACAGAGCTTGGAAGTAAACATTTCCAAGGATTACATACATTAAAAACATGAGGTAATTTCATCCATGCTGTCCGCTACGATCAGCAATCAATAGATGGCGCTAACATCATACACAATAATAGGTGTGTAATTAGAACTGCTACATAATGATAGGAGGGTTATTATATAGATATATATATATATATATATATATTATATATATATATATATATCTATATATATATATATATAAATATCAACCATTCAAGGGGCTTGTAAGAATCTCCCCAAGCCATGAACCCTGAAGGATGCCACCAATGGTCACTTTCTCTCAACAGCAAGAACCTTTCTCCTTCCAGCCGCCCCCCAAATGTTTGTTGATATTTAGCATCACTAGTTGGTTGGTAGGCCTAAGGAAAAGTGCCAGAACCAATCACCACCGGGAGGAAGACATTGGGGTTTGTGGGGCACTAGAATAACAGAAAGGACTAAGGCATCCCCTTGAAGGAAAATCAATTATTTGCCAGTCATCAATAGGGGAAGATGTGCATTCCCCTTATTGCCCTGTAAATTTTAGTTCAGATTCACTTGGGCCATTATGGAAGTTACTCTCGAATATAGTAGCATGTTGATTTAAACCAGAGTGTTTGATTTTTGCATGACCCACAGTAATACTAGAATTCCACATGACCCAAGTTGGGGTCAAAATTCTGGTGTTGTGTGAAGGTATATTTTTCACAATGCACTAATTTATCAATCATTAGCCAACTGTGGGTCACTGTTGCTGTGCCAACCTAATAATTAAATGTGGAGTTATATTAATATGAAGTACAGTGGTGTATAATACGAGAAGCATAAGGACCCACAGGGCTGCAAGTGATGGTGAAGATGAGAGAGACAGTAGGGTGGTGGAAGTTAGTCTGGCAAGGAGTGGGGGAAAATAACGGAGTAGACGAGCAATAAGAAAAAGGAAAAAGCCCTTTGGAGGGAATTCATGGAGTGGAGACAGCAGATGGGCGAAAACCAGATGAACGTGAGTGACCTGGATAGTAGCAAACTGTTGGTAAATCTTATCAGTGATAGTGTAAGTAATGGGTCTACATTGTCAAATATTATGGCACCACCTTCTCTTCGTTGCAGGTAGATGACCAGAACTGGTGAGGAAACTACCTGTCCTTGGAGTGCATGTGCTAGAATTTGATGGGTTAGTGGCCCAAAGAGGGATTTCTCTCCACTGAGTTTTAAAAGTGTGTGGAAATTGTGACAAAAAATTGGACTGACAAAGAAAGAGTTTTGGTTGCCCAACAAGTTATCACAGGGTGAATTAAGGTGGGTTGGGACCACAGCTCTTTTGAAGATTGGGGCGAATTCAAAAGGAAAATGAACCTCTGTTTTGCTATTCTGGAGGATGAGCAAATGGGGTTAATGGCAGCTTACAGCCCTGCGATGGTAGTAGACAGTGACCTCTTTTGTCAACCAATTGTTAATAACAGTTAAGTATATTGTAGTTTAACCAGACCACAGATCTGATTAACAGCTCCCACAGGGCTGGCCCAAAGGACTGGATATTTCTACATGACTAGGAGCCAATTGGTTACTTAGCAATGGGACCTACTGCATATTGCAGGATCCGAACCACATTATATCAAGAAATGAACTTTTGATCACCACAAGTAAATTCCTCTGTTTCCATGTTGGCAGAGCAGGGAAGCAAACTTAGACTACCAAATCAGTGGGCGAGCATGTAACCCATTCATCTATCGAGGAACTTACCAAAGCAAGTGCCAATGCAGGACATTATTCCTATCTTACAAAGCTGGTGAATAGCAAAACTGCAGAGACAAGGTGGGGGAGGAGGTCCAACAGTTCCCCTTCCTTTCTTCACTCCTGCTGCCCATCCCCAGGCCAAAAAGCGGGCTCTACCTGCCCCATCCAGCTCGAAGACAGCTGGCTCAGTGCCAAGTGACAGAGGGGGCCAAGGGAAAAGGGTGTGGATACGTCAGGGGGACTATGCTGGCAGTGCAGAAAAAACGGTCACCTATGGCCCCCATGCCCATCATACGGACAAAGGTACTGTTTTAAGTGCAGTGCAACCAATCATCTAGTCAGCCAGTGCACAAAAAAACGGCATTATGCCAAACGGCATGGCCCCTCCCTCGAGAGGAATGGGAAAGCAACAGGGAAGGGGTGGAAGAAGTGTGCCAGTGGACAACCAAACTCCGATACTCCAAGGGCCAGCAGGGGCAGTAGCGACTGCAGGAGAAATAGTGGGCCCTGTGGGGGCTGTGGCACCCCCAGTCAGCCATTAGGTGGGGGTCTTCCCCTGCCAATGATTGCTCCCTCTGCCCCGGGGATGTGTGTATCTGTCGGGTCAACAAAGCAGACTTCTCCCTCTCATGAAAGTGGAGATTCAATTCCTGTTCTTGAGGTGGGAATTGGAACGGAGACAATCTGTGACTTGCTAGACAGTGGAGCATGCGTTTCTTTGACCGAGGAACACTTAGTCATGGGCGCCATTATGACGTTGAAGGAATGTCTGTTGTTAAATACTGTGAGTCGTCATCAGGTAATGCTCCTGAGAACTGTACAGCAACATATCTCCCTGGGTGGATGAGTCTTGACTCACAAATTCCACGTGGTGCCCACCACCTACGTGGACGAAGTTCCCATTATTCTGGGAATTGCCTTCAGGTGTAAGCAAAAGGTGGCTCTCTATGGGGTCTATGGAGGGGGATTGGAAGTGTTGATGCCAGTGGGAATGGGCTGTTCCAACAGCTTCCCATCTTGGGAGAGCAATGACCGTGTGTCAAAGTAGCCTGGACAGCCAAAGGGGATATGGGAGTGGTACCCTCTGGACCTGAGGAGGTAGGGTAGGTAATCCCTCCCTCCCATCTTTACTCCCTTCCTCTTGTCCCAGCACAAAAGATAGAAGGAGCAGCAATGGTATATATTATTTCTCATAAAAAGTGGACAGACTTTATGTTGCCATGTGTTGCTACCATCATCGATGGAAAGGCAAATGTACTTTTATTAATGTGAGTAGTAGGTTAGAATTAAGTAATGATTCTCTGTGTGATTTAGAGGTGTGCACCCTTGTAAAAGCTGATAACGAAGTGTCAGCCGTGACTACACAGAGACAAGGACCAGGTGAACGATGGCTTAGAAAATTATTGCAAACAGCTGTTAAAGCAATGCCTTTGAATTACCACAGTTGGATGGGAGACATAGTTAGAAAATATCAAGATGTGATAGCGATGGGAGAAGAGCCTCCAGGAGAATTTACAAGTTCCTTTTAAAATAGAGACGGGAGATTATCTTCCTATTAGGACTAAGCCTCAATGGCCTCCTGCATGTCACGAACAGGTAATTGGGGAAACGATAAACCTATTACAATATCTGGGTATTATTCAAGAAAGAGAGTCTCCATGGGCTTCTCCAATCATTTTAGTTAAGAAGAAAGATGGCTCTCTTAGGTTGTATGTTGATTTTAGGCGATTGAGTGCCATTACAAAAAATAATGCCTATACATTGCCCTTGATCAAAGAGCTTTTGCTTAAAGTAAGGGATGTCAAGTCGGGGTACCATCAAATTCCTCTGGATAATGAGTAAATAATCATCTATATAATTTCCTTCCTTTTGGATTAAAAAATGCTCTGGTTCATTTTTCATGAGTGATGATGTCGGTTTTAGCTTCCATAATAGGTCATGGAGTTCATGAATACGTAGATGACATCATTGTAGTCGGTGCTACCGTAGAGGAGCATATAGCGGACTTGACAGAAGTTTTAGAAGCATTGAGGTGCCATGGTATGAAAATAAATTTTTTTAAATGTAATTTTTTCCAGGCTGAAGTACCTAGATTTTTTGGGGCACACAGTAACTCTGAAGCCCTTAACCCCTGTGCTGATGAAGTTGTAGCAATTAAAGAATTTCCATGTGTTGCCTGTAAAGTGGGATAGAGTGCATATGGATGTGGTAGGACCACTACCTTCAGTGTAAGGACAACCTGAATATATTTGAGTGTTCGTGGATGCATTCACACGTTTTTTACACGTGATGAAAAATAGGGTGTCTAGAGCATTATGTTCCCTTGTAAATTGATTTGGAAGTTCTAGAATGCTGATTAGTAATATCAGGAAGGAATTCATAAATTAAAAGATTCATGAATTTACGGCTCTCTTGCAAGTAAGGCATGTCACCATCGTGGCTTATTGGCTTTCTGCAAATGGATTAGTCGAGTCTCATAATTGTGAAGTGATCCTGACGTCCTGGCCATATTTGTTGCAGACGTATGAGCTGTCACCAATGTGCCCTGGTTGTGTGATGACATTCACTCTTTTAAACTAAAACCAAAGATAAAACCACCTCTTAAATTACATATAGACTTGCAAAGTATTATACTGAACAGGAAGACATTTTGCCATGCCCACTGAATCCCGGGACGTGATTATTTAAGGTTTTTAGCCACCATCTTTCTTCATCTATGCTATATTGAATCTGTAAGGAAACGCTTATCCATAATTTTCTCTGTATATAATTCATCATTCGCGTTGTTCTTACTTCCCTCCGAGAGAGCATTCAGCGGGCTTTCCGCCAGTGTATAAAGCTTGTATAACCATATTTTGTGTACTTTTATATTTTGTATTTTATGTCTCTCAAGAAACACAAATTAGGTCTCGCCGACCCACTTTTACTCTCTCGCGGGTCGGTAACCACATTTCCGTCCGCATGCTGTATATTTATATTTCCCTTGACTGTAATAAAAATCAGTACACTTCTACCTGCCTCTTTGTCCACCTCTCACAACTGGTGACCCCAGAGTGACAAGTCCGGTTCGTGCTCGACCGGTCAGCCAGTTAGATATTCGGTCGAACACCTCTGTCGGGAGAGCCGCTGCGACGAGGTCAGCCTGTAGTACTTTGTTCGTGAGCCCCGCGATCCGGAATTGCCCTTCAGCTCGGAAGAACCAGGCAGTCGGGTCAGCCGTTGTGAAGGGGGGCAATTTGACAGCTTGAGCGGCCGCTGTGTCCGAGGCCGTCACTGGGGCGGGGGAGGCCTGGGTTTCCCGCGTGGTACTGGTGCCGCTTCCACTGGAGGTTTGGGAGATTCTCCAAGAGGTGCAAAAGCCCTTGCACCTTCCAGCAGTCAAAAAACGGCGACGGCAAACAAAACCAAGGCCGCCCGTGGCAACGGCCTCGTCGGAACCACACACCGTAGGGTTCTACGTCCGCGACGCGATCTCCGGCCGGAGGATGTTGGTGAACACGGGGGCGATGCACTCGATATTCCCGCCGTCAGGAAAAGACCGTAGCCGCTAGCCCGACAAAACAACCGCCCTCGTCCCCGCAAACGGGACCCCCATCCTTTCCTACGGCATGAAGCCCCTCGAGATATCCATCTTGGGGCGAAACTACGTCTGGGAATTCACAATCGCGGACGTCAGGATCCCGCTACTGGGGCAGATTTCCTGGCGCAGAACGGCCTCCTGGTGGACGTGGGCCGCAAACGCCTCCTCGACACGGGGACATGCCTTTCCCTTCCACTGGCAGCAGGCCCGGGCGCCCCTACAATTTGTACCATCGCCCCCCACAAGTACGGCAACCTCCTGCAGGAATTCCCCGAAGTCTTCAAGCTGGAACTTCGTCAGGCGGCAGGGACGCCGCCCGAGCACGGAATATTCCACCACATAACCACCACAGGCCCCCCGACACACGCGAAGTTCCGACGACTCCCTCCAGGCCGCCTCCAGGAGGCGAAGCAGGCGTTCTCGGAGATGGAACGAATGGGCATCTGCAAGAAAGCGTCGAGCCCTTGGGCGTCGCCCCTGCACATGGTACAGAAACCTGACGGCACCTGGAAGCCCTGCGGAGACTACAGGAGACTCAACCTTGCTACAATCCCCGACCAATACCCCTTGCCAAACATGCAGGATTTGACAGGGGCCCTCCATGGGGCGAAGGTCTTCACAAAAATGGACCTCTTAAAATCCTATTTCCAGGTTCCAGTGCACCCCGAGGATGTCCCCAAGACTGCCATCATCACGCCTTTTGGCTCCTTCGTCTTCCATTACTCAACCTTCGGCCTGAGGAACGCAGGGGCCACCTTCCAGCGCCTGATGGACAGCATCCTGGGGGACCTGCCCTTCTGCGTCTGCTACGTCGACGATATCTTAATTTTTTCCAGGTCCTTGGAGGAGCACCTACATCATGTCCGAGCGGTCCTGAAGCGCCTGCAGGAAAACGGGCTGGTCGTCCGTTTCGACAAATGCACCTTCGGCGCCGAGAAGGTGGACTTCCTCGGGCACGAGATCTCCGCGGCAGGCGTGCGCCCAATGGCCTCGAAGGTAGGCGCGGTGCAGAAGTTCCCAACACCAACCACGGTCAAGTCCCTGCAGGAGTTCATCGGAATGGTCAACTACTACCGCTGGTTCATCCCCGCCGCCGTCCGCACCATGTCTCCTCTAACACAGGTCCTGAAGGGGAAACCAAAGGCCCTAACGTGGGAGGCCGAACAAGAGAAGGCTTTCAACACGACGAAGAGGGCCCTCGCCAGAGCCGCGACATTATGCCACCAAGACCCTACTGCACCTTTACGCCTCACCACCGACGCCAGCAACGTCGCCTGCGGGGCTGTCCTTGAGCAGATGGTCCAGGGCGAGCCCCAGCCACTCGCCTTCAACAGCAAAAAACTGACAGCCGCCGAGACAAGGTACAGCACGTTTGACCGCGAACTCCTGGCGGTGTACCAAGCAGTGCACCATTTCCGCTACCTCCTCGAGGGCTCCCCCTTCACGATCAGGACAGACCACCTCCCTTTGGTACACGCCTTCACCAAGGCGGGCGACGCTTGGTCAGCGAGACAGCAGAGGCACCTGGCAGCCATCGCGGAGTTCGGTTGCACCATCCAGTACGTGCCTGGCGAGAAGAACCCCGTGGCAGACGCCCTATCGAGGATAGAAATCAACGCCGTGCATCTCGGGGTCGACTACGAAGACCTCGCCCGGGAACAGGCCGCCGACCCGGAGACCGCCGCATACCGCACAGCTATCACCGCCCTCAAGTGGGAAGACGTGCCCTTCGGACCCGCAGGCACGACGCTCCTCTGCGACATCAGCACGGGCCGCCCGCGCCCGCTGATCCCAGCCTCCCGAAGGAAAGCCGTGTTCGACGTCATACACGGACTCTCGCACCCCTCGGGCCGGACGACGATGCACCTCCTGACGGAGAAGTTCGTCTGGCATGGAATTCGGAAGGACTCCCTCGAGTGGGCCAGGACCTGCGTGCCTTGCCAAACTAGCAAAATCAGTCGGCACACAGAATCAGGCGTGGGGGAATTTCCGCAGCCGAAACGAAGATTCGGCCACATCCACATAGACGTCGTGGGCCCCCTGCCCCCGTCGGAAGGCGCCAGATACCTCCTGATGGTAATCGATCACTCCACCAGATGGCCCGAGGCAACGCCGATGTCGGAGGCAACCACGAAAGCATGTGCCGAAGCACTCCTCGCCAGCTGGGTCAGTCGATTCGGAGTGCCAGACAAAATCACGACAGACCGCGGACCAGTTTTCCTGTCGGAGTTGTGGACTGCCCTGGGCCGCCTAATGGGGACGTCGCTACACGCCACCACCGCCTACAACCCAGCAACTAACGGCATGGTGGAGAGAGTCCACCATTCAATCAAGGCTTCCCTGATGGCACGCTGCACCGACGAAAATTGGAAGAGCCAACTACCGTGGGTCCTCCTCGGTCTCAGGACTGCCCCGCGGGCGAACGGCGAGGCATCACCCGCGGAGAAGGTATACGGGGAGCTATTAACAGTCCCTGGCGAGTTCTTCCCGACCAATGCCGACAACGCTGACGTCTCCATCGCCAGGCTTTGGGAATCCGCCGGGAAGTTCACGCCCTGCATCAAAACCTTCTCCGACAGACCCAAACGTTTTCACACGAAGGCCCTATCATCGTGCAAGCACGTCTTCGTCAGGGACGACGCACGCCCCCGCCTCTAACGAGACCCTGCCGTGGTCCCTTCCGCGTCCTACGACGCACTGACAAGGCATATCTCTTATCCATCAACGGTCGTGAGGACTGGGTCACAATCGATTGTCTGAAACCAGCCTTCATGATGGACGAGGACCTCGCAGACGCGGATTCCACAGGGCGCCTCAATCTTCCTCGGAAAGAAGCGACTCCTTCGATCGCCAAACCTCCCAGCCGTAGCCGCGGCCGCCCTCGGAAGACGGTCGAACCCCCCGAGGATCACCTCAGGGGAAGCATCCCATCCCCTGAAACTCCCGAGGATCTACCACAGCAACTGATATCGCGCACCCGAGGGCGCCTCCGCCGCCCAGCTCCCTTCCGCAAGTGACAACCCGAAGTACAAAGAAGTCAGCCAACAATTATGCCTAATTATTGTCTTAGGGGGGGAGTATTTGTAAGGACAACGCTTATCCATAATTTTCTCTGTATATAATTCATCATTCGCGTTGTTCTTACTTCCCTCCGAGAGAGCATTCAGCGGGCTTTCCGCCAGTGTATAAAGCTTGTATAACCATATTTTGTGTACTTTTATATTTTGTATTTTACGTCTCTCAAGAAACACAAATCGGGTCTCGCCGACCCACTTTTACTCTCTCGTGGGTCGGTAACCACATTTCCGTCCGCATGCTGTATATTTATATTTCCCTTGACTGTAATAAAAATCAGTACACTTCTACCTGCCTCTTTGTCCACCTCTCACAAATCTTTCAACAGAAATAAATTTTATTTTTGCTTAGTACCTCTACCTAAAATGTGTATAAACAAAGCAAATGCATACAAACATGACCAGAGGCACACGCGTCCCATGTGAAAACCTTGACTAGCGGCCATCTTGAAAAACGGCAGCCATTTTGGAATTTTGAGTGGACACCCAGTAATTTTCAAAAAGTGGCCTATGCTGAAGATATGTACCAAATTTCATGCTTGTATCATTAACTGAAGTATTTTAGTGAAACAAATTCTTTATTTGCTGCTCTATTCCACTCAGTCCATTAAAGGACATGATAAGGCAAGAGGTCACTGGGACCTCATAGGAAGTAGACCTATAACTAAAATTAAGGAATAAGGTATAAATACTGGTATGCTCTCAAAGACGAGTCTGCACGCACTCTCTCTCTCTCTCCTTTACGAACCATTTTTATAACTACAATTGAATGTATTTACAAAAGTCTGGTTGCAGAGGTGATGTGACTCTCAATATGTATTTACCTTCGTCCAAGTGCCATAATTAAACAAAAGTTAAAACGGGAGCAGTGATGTAGACTTATACATGAACCTTATCATACGAAACAAGCCCAAGGTCACTGATCTGAAATTCAAGCTTCCTAAGAATATGGTTGCTTTATAAAGAAGCAGCAGAAAGTAATTGACAATGCAGAAAGAATTTAATTTCTTCTCTCCCATGATGATGTCCATCAAATATGTTGAATATCTGTGTCCTATTCGTATCTAAATGAATGAAGTAAACTAGAGAATGTAGCAGAGCTGCCATTAGACTTACACCCTCTTGAAAGGACAAAACTGTCCCTCTCCTGGAGTTTTTCGATTGTGTTTTTGGTTTTTCTGCTTGGCCTCATTCTTCCAACAATATCAAGAGATTATTTTTCCATTGCCTGATTTTATCACTGATATACACAGCACGTTTAAATTCCCCAAATGATAATGACTAACCACAATTAATGGTGTGGGAAATTCCCCTCACAAGAATCCTTTGGCAGCATTTTCATTTACAAAAGAACAAAATCTATTCCGAGAACGACGCTCATATATTGCTTTGCTTGATGTCTTCCAAGAAGAACAGAACATGAGATTTACTTGTTTTATTAAGCTTTTCATAACTGCAACATACATTTGAAGAATGTTGTGTGGTTGGTTGTCAACTAATAAACATTATACAGAGTTATTATTTTGAAATTGAGAACGAAGCTTATAGGAGAGAGAGAGAGAGAGAGAGAGAGAGAGAGAGAGAGAGAGAGAGAGAGAGAGAGACCAGTTAATTCAAGGAGCCAAAAAGAATCAGTATCAGAGCAAAAACAACCACGCCCCCCAACCCACGATGTGGGCGAACATCTCTTAGCTCTCCCCTGACCTTCACTGTGAGATTCCAGCCAGCCTGCATACTCACCTCTGAACCTACCCCTCTTGAACAGCACGCTTGCCCCAGGACCTGCCTCTGTAGAACAGCACACTCGCCCCCAGGACCTACCTCTGTAAAACAGCACACTCGCCCAAGGCCATACCCCCATAGAGCATCACATTCACCTCAGGAACTACCCCTGTAGACCAACGTGCTCGCCTCACGACCTACCTTTATAGAACAGCACATTTGCCCCAGGACCTACCCTTGTACAACAGCACACTTGCCTCCGGACCTACCTTAAAAAAACGGCACTCTATCCTTAGGGCTTACCCCCGTATAACAGCACTCTCACCTCAGGACCTACCTCTGTGACAAAAAAAAAAAAAAAAAAAAAAAAAAAAAAATTTCCATAAAAATAAGAGATGACAGAAGCTTCAACTTGAAGGTGGGTTTATCGGAGTGCGGCATGATGTCCTCTATCTCTGCAGAAGATCATCTATCTCTGCAGAAGAAAAGTGCTGGCTTAATGCACAGCAGAGGGAGTTTCCCTCCACTCACCTGCCTACCTCCCATTGAACAACTTGTTGCCAAATTTTGACGACCATTTCCAGGTAGTGACAAGGGTTACTCTTACATAAATGGGGCTGGTTGCATTTTGTAGCAACAAATAACATAAAATAAAATGGTGGAAGGTTTATCAGTGAACTGTTCTGTTTTCATCTACAATACAGGTGTTTAATTATTCTTGTCTCTCATTACAGACTACAATGTGCAAGTTACTGTTCAACATTGCACGAGATACAGCTCCAAGCCCAAAGTTGCCAATAGATCCTGGTGTGTTCTTATGTTTTGACAAAGGATTTGTCACTAAATGGTTTTGCAAGACAAATGTCCCATTGCTTAAATTTCGTAAAATTTTTTTTTTTTTTTTTTTATTGACTACAAAGTCTCAATCACCTCAAAGTTGGTTAAAATTTATTTAGATGGTTACTTGACTTTTTGGAGATTTGGGTATTGAGTAGTGCTGTGAATATGGAAAATGACGCAGTTTCTCCAGAAACGAAGAGTGATAATGAAAAAGGCACACGATTTTGAAACATTTTATTGAACATTCGATAAATATATTCATGAACATTTTTAAGCATAACATTATCAAAACAGGACATTAAATTAATCAACACTTATCATAATCAGAGTACAACAGGATACTTTAAATGTTCTAATATTTCGAATAAAAATTGGCCCTTCATTCTTTCTTCTGCCTCACTTTTCAAACTTCACTGAAATCTCAGAAGCAGGACACATCCTTTTTAAGCCTCTTGTCTTTCACATAGGGTTTGTGGTCATAAAGCTACAGATCCTTTATCACTGTTTTCAAGCACATCCTTTGGTCACATAGGAACACTTAATGTACATCGTCATCTACATTTACCTTAAATTCTAGTCCGTCTTAACAAAGATCCTTAAAAGAAAACACCTAAGTTTATTACCATTTCATTCTTTGTTGAACTTATGTCATTTGACTAATCAGAGTCCCCAACCTGACCATCTTCTCCAGATATACTTTTTGGCTGCTATTCTCACATCAGAAGGAAAGCAGAACCCTCAGTGCATTATCCTTCATATAATCACCATTGAAACAGGTAAGATTTAATTTGCCACATTCTTAATTTGGACAAAAACTGCTTTACAGGTTTTTGACATCACTCTCTTCCAGGTAATCAGCAAATTTTTCCCATAAAGGTTACACTGTTATAAGAGTAAATCCTCTTTATAATAATTTTCAGAAAAAGAAATCTTGTTCATACAGCCAGACATGGTTTGATACTATTAAAATAGTTTTCTATAAAACTGCAATTGAGCTTCCATGGTAAGAACATACCTTTTCATATTCTATATGGCTTTTGTCTTGTGCGAGTGATAATGATACTCAGGTAATATGTTCCAAGAATAATCATGTAATCCTGAAATCCTGCATGATTGCAAACACCTTATGTAACAGAGTATACCTGCATTATTTGCAGAAAAGTCACCTATTCACAGTATTTTTCTATGAGAAATATTCACAAATTTTATTTTTTATCAATTTCGTCATAAAATGCACTTTTTGTGATATAACTATTGAAAAAAAAGGTATAAAAATTTTGTGTGGATTTTTCTTTGAGTTTTAACTAACAAAATAATATGCAGTTTTAAGGGTTTTTATAGGATTTTCAACTATGTGGATTCTAGCTATTCATGGAGGGGCCTGATACGCATACCCCATGAATACTAGGGGAACACTGTACAACTGGTTACTGACAATGAATTCCAAATCATGAAATAGCCCAGGATCAACGACCATTGTCGTCAACCGGCTGAAACACATTGACAGGCCTTTGCCTAGTTCTTCCTCTCGCCCCCAACAGTGGGTGGCGCTAGTCCCTACACCAAAACAAAAGAATCGCTACCGCAGATTTAAAATTTTAGCTGCCGTTGGTTAGAAGCTATAGCTATGTAATTACTTTACAAGTTACATGTACAAAAATAGGCAATTACAAGCATTTTTAAAGGGGGTAACAAGATATCGTGGATTTTAGACATTTGTGGGTGGTTGTGGTCCCTAACCCCCATGAATACAGTTAATGGCAGACTTGTCTAGCACCATAAAATTGGTGATTTATGGCACCTTAACAAGCAAAGTTTCAGTTATCAGAGTCCTAGTGCCAATCATAGAGTTATGGTGTCATAGCATACTTAACAGAGGCGCCATTAACCAAAACTTGGTGCCTTAAGCATCATAAGTCACCAGGTTTCAGTTAACCCTTAATGGATGGATTGCTCCTCAGGAGTAGTAATAACAGGTTTGGGTTGGTGGACAGATTGATCCTGTAGTTAAACAATATTACACGCCATCGATTTGGAAAGAATTGGGCAGGAAAGAGGTGCCAATACTTTTATAGCCCATAAATTCTCTTATAGAAACTTTTATACTGACTAAGATCATGAGTGTGGGCGTCTCAGGACTTCAGCAGTGCTTGTGACATGAAGGGGGAATGTTCTGCGTGTCTCTCACACATGGTGTCTTTTGGTAAATTTGCTCGCAAATATACCAAGGGGTTGCTGTCGTTTTTTGTTCTTGTCTTTTACTATAGTTTGTCGGTTGTAAATGTAAATTTACAGAGAAAATTACGAAGAGATATTAGAAAAAACATATCAGTAAAAAAAAAAAAAAAAAAAAAAAAAAAAAAAAAAAAAAGTTACTGAAACTTCGTTCTCAGTAGATTTACGTGAATATTTTTCAACAAATATGCTAAGAATTTGTTCCTCATTTTATTTCTTATCTGTTTTGATATTGTGTGCGCAGTAATTATAATTTTACAAAATAAAATAAATTTATTAGAAAAAACATATATAGGTTGTAAACTTTACGATTGTCTTGTAAAAGAGGCCCCCACAAGGGGTTTTAAATAGTCATTTTCAACTTCTTGTAGAAGGTAGGGAAAAATTTTTAGAATTTTTTTTCTTTCGCCATGTACATTTGCATATCCTTCTCTTTCCATTGATGTCTTTTTTTCATAAATTGGCCGAACTAAAACTTTACCCGGCCTGAGGTGCTGCATATTGATATATGTATCCGTCCAGTAAGGGTTAATGGCAGTTTTCGCATATTAGCTACCCCACCAAGAACGGAATCCCCGCCGATAACCGTCAACTGCCTGTATAACAGGCAGTCCCCTAGTTATGATGGGGATGCATTACAATGGACCCATCAATAATTGAAAATATCATCGCTTTTGGCAGCCTAGCCTACAATATACAGTATACACAGTCCCAACTTTCATCACAGATCCATTCCTGAGGCGACTACTAAGTCGAATCCGGCCCAAGTCAGATCTTAACATTAAGTAATTTTATGAAAAATGAAAGAGTTATGAATTCCTCACTAAAAAAAAGTATAAAATTGAAAAAAGTGGAGAGGGAGAGAGAGAGAGAGAGAGAGAGAGAGAGAGAGAGAGAGAGAGAGAGAGAGAGAGAGAGAGAGAGAGAGTTTGCCCATGTACTAACCTTCACATATATGTGTAAGTGTTTACATAATAAAAATATGGAATGTTAGTCCATATATATAAAAGACTAAAACTAAAGAGGTCAACCAGATTGCTTGCAGGAATGTGATCAGACTAGAGACGCTAAAGATGACGTATACAATAAAAGTAGGCTAAGATAACATGCCGTCACGTGTAGTCATTCATTTGTTTATAAACTCTAGTCCAAGCTCCCTGCTTGAGACAACTACCGCGACCTATAATTCAAACGGCCTACGTGATCTGTAGCGTGTCTCATTTTGATTGTGTGTTCGTATGTAACTATGTCATCTGATTGTATGTTCATATGTTCGAGCTACTATCTGCTTCCTTCATAACTTGTAACAGAGATGTAGAACAGGTAGAATAGAGTTAGCTATCGTCATTAGAAGACCTGTACCTCTTTACCTAAGCTTTATCATGTAGAGAGAATAGAGTTAGCTATCGTCATTAGAAGACCTGTACCTCTTTACCTAAGCTTTATCATGTAGAGAGAACAGAGTTAGCTATCGTCATTAGAAGACCTGTATCTCTTTACCTAAGCTTTATCATGTAGAGAGAATAGAAGTAGCCATCATCATTGGCAGAAGCGATCAAGCTATTGTCATTAGAAGACTTGTACAATCATACCTGATCTTCACCATGTAAAACTTCAGAAGAATATATATATTTTTATACTTCGTGTTTTCTACAAGAACCTCCTTACCGAATCATCATGAGTTTAACACATCGTCGTCATAAACAAGAAGATAATCCCGACTTCGTAAGTGATCTACAAACCCCAAGACACTCCATTGAAGATGGAAGTGCAATACCAACCGACTTAGCGTAAGATTATCGCAAGTCTAACATTACCTCATAGGGCGCCTTATTATACAAGGCAACAGCCCTAAAAGTGGTGGCAAGTGGACCAGAAGAACTCTACAACTTCTCCGAAGAAAAATCAGAATAATGAAGTATCATATAAGAACTCTTCAACGACGACGAAAGCAGCAGATTCTTCAAGCAACCTAGTATCACCGTTTAGTGAATAACTTCAAGAAACAAACCCGACGTGTCCTTTTTCCTACGGCAAGGCAAGCTTCGTCTCTCATTAGAATCATTCAAGAAAACATCGTTAGTGAGCGTTTCCGGCACTTCAAGAAACAAACCGAACGCGTCTGCAGCATCGGATCTTTCAAGGGCTCGAATCATCGAAACAACGCGCACGGGGGAAACTGAAGCCAAACCAGGTCATCCGCTAAATAGAGAAGGAGGACCAAGGCCGTGTGTCGTTATCGGAACACCGTGACTTCCCACAAAAGCAAGCTAAGTACAATTTTTTATTCATTTGGAGTAACTTTGAGTGTTTTCCTTTGCAGGTCGAATTTCGTTATTCCTGTGGCTGAAGTTACGAGATATTCTTAATCTTACTTTTTTACAGAAATTATCTACATCATTGAGATTTCGCTACTGCGAGTTTTTTATCTTTGAGTGTCTGTTTCCAGAAGTTCTACTGAAATATCATAATCATATACTATGTTAATTTTATCATTTTGGGTGATTATTAATCCCTTACGTAACAAATCATATTAAACAGTGAATATGCGTTTACGCAGTGGACGTCTGTCTTTATACAGATGCATGGATAGGGTCGTTAAGCACCGTAGTGATAAGAAAACACACAAAAACAAGTGGAACACCCGTACAAATCTAGATAAATTAGAGGTAACACTATTTCAGGTTATGACAATAAATGCTCCTTTGCAAAGTCCCGATCGCAGTTTTAGCCTTGAGTTTTTTGAGTTATATAAAATATCGAACCTCAATGACTCAACTTAACTTTAAAAACTTTATGGCTGGATTGCAAGGAATAACATGTCTGTAAAAACTTTCATCAGGCTTAATGCGCTGACCAGGATCCCTCACTATTTCAAATTTTAGCAAAGAATGAAGTACAAACAGTTAATATTGAATGCAGTAGAGATAACTTGTCTTAATAGTAATCGCTCAGTTCCTAATAGTTCGTCATTCGCTGCTTTATACGTAACCAACAACAGAATGCAAAAAACACACAATACATTGTCGATGGTAATAAAGAGAAGGATCCTAATTATTACAAAAAGAAATAGAAACAGTAGCCCTTTCAGAATCAAACAAGCAAACTCGGTTTACTGTGTCACCTAGTCAAGCGGTCAAGGTTAGTTTAAATCTGCCGAGTTTTCAAAGCAAAGCAAATTCCACACAATAAGCGACTCTAGCAGAGTGGGGAAAAGCGATGTTGGATCATACATCCCAATATCTTTTTGAATTAAAAAGGATTTTTCCTATGAATCACACGACTGTATCAAGTAATCAGAGCAGGTTTTCGTTTTTTTTTTAATACGTAAGTTATTATAAGTAGTGGTGGAAAAAGCCCGACTGTACGCGCCGTAAAATTAGAATATCTTGTTTTATTATTTTAGTACACATAATATCCTGTATTTACGGACTCACCGTCTGTTGTTCGACTTCCTAATGAGAAGTCCGGATAAGCGAGCGCTTACAGATACCTCTATAGTTATAAAAAACATTGATCTGTATCTAATGTAATTGTAAGATATCCATCTAGGGATACAAAATATTATCTTCATCCTACAAAATAAGGCGTTTTATCAAAGGAAAATCCTATAAACCTTCAAACATATCAAAATCAGTTGAACAAAAAGAGACAATTAATCAAATAATAACTTATATAAAGGAACAATACATTTGCTCATAAATCGTAACATTGTTCAAATGACCCAACAGAATTCTCCCACAACCGCAGTCGTAGTTTGCACGCAAAAATCTCGAGAAGCATGCACCCTCGAATGTCTTAGTGCGTGTAAAAAGACTTTGCTGGGAAATGAAATTTTAATCCTTCCCCGACACTGAAAATTATAACGATTTCCGCGAACAAAGCCCTATACATGGTTGACTCGTAGCAACAAGTTAAATCTAGTGATCCACAAAACCTATACATATAAATATCGCATTTTTTTTTTTATTGTTGCTAATTTTTAATCTCGCCCAACCAGTCGTAGATAATCTATCTAAAGTAATATCCGTAAAGTCATTCAAGCAGAGGTGATTCAGCAGAAATTTTTTTTTATCTTTTGCCTGAATACCAGGAAGTTTCCCCACTAGCGAGTGATCTCTGGGAGAAAAAACGGATGTCATTGAAAACAAAATACGGTCTAAGGACAAACATAAAGCTATATACGTACCTTCGTGTAGACCCCAATGATTCAATATAGAGATAAAAAAAAAAAAAAATGTTAGTAATAGGAGTCATTAGGAAATCTTATTAAATAAGCCCATATAATTTCCCTCAAACGTCATGCATAAAAGATCAGACTTGGCGTATCTGCGTAGATTTCTGTCGCTTAAACAAGGAAACGACTCCCGATAGTTTCCAGTGCCATGTACCGACGACATCTTATCTCTGTTAGGTTAGAATTTTTCACCAGCTTGGACTTACTTAAAAGCTTTTACCAGATACCATTACCTAAGTGATTGTCCTCATACACCGTTTTCAGCACACTCAGGGGACATTATCAATTTTTACGTATGCCTCCGGCTTACGTTGCGCCCCAATTACAATATAGTTTGGAGACTTTTAGGGGATAACCTACATGCCTATATGGATGATCTTGTAATCTTTTCTAATACCTTAGAAGTACATTCACATAAACTAGAGCTAGTCTCAGAGTAAAATATCTAAATGTGAGTTTTTAAAACCGAACATGTCTATCTAGGTTTTATGTGTTTTGTCAAGGTCTTAAAGTAGTCCATGGTAAGGTGTCGGGTATTCATAACTTTCCGGTACCTATTAACGTAAAAGGGGGATACAGCACTTTGGCGCTGTAGTGGGTATTACAATCGTAGTAAATATGTAACTCTTCAATCAGACAGCTCGTTTAACAGATCTTACGAAAGAAGGGCGTAGATTTATTATGGTCTGAAAAGCATAAACAGGCGTTCGATATCTTAAAAGCGGAATAATGCAGCTCACCTAACTTAAAAATCCTGATTTAAATAAGGAATTTTTTTTTTTTATTGCAACAGGACGCCTCAGACCAAGGGTAAGAGGGTTACTTCTTCAGTAATATGATAAACAGTTTCTTTCCTATAGCTTTTTATTCATGTAAACTAAAGCCCTCTGAAAGTAAATATACATTAAAATAGGCAAAGGAAGGGTAGGTATCGGTCACTCACTAGTACAATTTAAGTTATAATCTATGGCTATCCTAATAAAGTCTTACTGAAATGAGTCCTTTACCGAGTTTTTCCAAAGGCTTTTAATCACAGTCAAAAGGAAAACTCGGTAACAACATTGAATCATTCATGTCTTTGGAGCCAAGATTAAGATATCTACCTGGGCAAGCAATTATCATAGCTGACGCATTATCCCGCAATCCGTACCCATACTGCAAAGGAACCATTAATTAGACTAAAAGATATAGAAACATCCGTTTCCTATTGTTAAAACCGGTATCTAAACAAGAAAATTCCTACCACAAGAGATCGCGAGCATGAATATCTGGGTTGGAGCGCAGAACTGTTACAAACTGAACAAAGCAAGAGTCAACAGACCTAACCCAAACAATAAAACATTGAACGGAAACAGGAGCAGCAAGCAATAACCACAAACAATAAACCACTTCGAACGGAAAAACAGGTGTCAGCGGCCTAGACAAACAATAAACACTCGAGCAGAAACCTAAAGCAAACGTATATTTAAAGTATGCTATCAGAATAATGTAATCAAAGGTAATATTATATGTAGGTCCGTGACCAAGAAAACCCGAAGAACACAGCAGATAGACTAACGACCAGGTAGTAGTAATAATCTTTCATACCAATCGTCATAAACTGGTTGCAGCTCCGTCACCAGGGTTCCCTATTATGTCACAGAAAGTCAAATCACTGTTATTACTGGCCTACAATGCTTACAGTATAAAAAAGCACATAAACTAATTGTAACACGTGTCATGAAAACAAGGGATACCCACAGGATACTCGTCAGTTAAGGCCTATCCTGTGCAAAATCCATCCTTGAAAGAATATACGTAGAATTATTAACAGAATATGAGTCTGACAGAGGGATATAAACACTTCTTAGTGTCAATAGTTCTTGACACGTTTTATATCGAATTAATAGCACTAAAACAAAACACGGCAATTGAGTGCGTTAGGGAACATATGAGGCTAAATCAGTAACATGGAATTCAAAACATGATAATGTGACGCGGGTGGTGTAAAAGCAATAATAATACTCCATAACACGTTGTGTGAATTCCTATCATAAGAAAACCAATAATCTATTTTATCACCCAGAGCAATCGGTTTGGAGAATAAACAGATAATTAAATACGGAAGTGTCCACTGTCTTACGAGTTACACTCGTGATAATATTGGATCTGAAACTGGATTATAGGGTTCTCACGGTTTTAAAATACCTTATCATTAATATCTTGTATCTATAGAAATGAGGCCGCAAGTAGCCTTATACGGTACGCCGCCTAGAACATTTTTCCACATATTCAAGCCAACATTAAATTTACAAATAGATATAAAAAAATATATAAATAAATAAATATAAAAAAAAAAAATAAATAAATATGGATACACTCTTTTTTTTTTGGAGTCAATATAATACACTCCGTAAGAAGTCAGAAGGGTTTACAAATTATAATAAAAAGGATCACGATAAAATCAATAAGCAAAACGTAACCATAGATTAGAATTAAAATATCCAATATATATGCGTAAAGATTTGGGTGAACTATAACTTAACGCTTTAGTATGACAAAAAGCTAAAAGTTCAAACACCATATCCAAAACATACTGACATATTGTCCTGTCCTGGTGATTTATATCGTAATAGTCAATGGAAAAAAAAAAAATAATAATAAATGAAATAAAATAAAGATAAAATAAAAGAGATTTAAAGTCAGGAAGTCTAGAAGTGAAATCTTATCTAGTGGAATAATCCGATATGAATCTTATATAGGGCTAATAATATATATAGAATTTGTATGGAAATGATATTGAAGATACAATTAATAAAGTTTTGTAAATTACTTACCTGGCAGATATATACTTAGCTATAGACTCCGTCGTCCCCGACAGAAAATTTCGAATTTCGCGGCCACACGCTGAAGGTAGGTCAGGTGATCTACCGCCCCTCGCGCTGGGTGGCAGGAATAGAACGATTACCGTTCTAGAACCAGATTTTCTCTTCCACCTGTCTCTGAGGGGAGGTTGGGTGGGCCATCAATGTATATATCTGCCCAGGTAAGTATGTAACAAAACTTTATTGGATCTTAACCAATATCCATTTTTGTAATGGAACTTACCAGAAATATATACTTAGTGATTGACACCTTGGTGGTGGAAAGAGACAATATTTTACTGAATAGACAGGTAAACAACATACGTTGTAGGTAATAAATAAATAAAACCTTGGTTCCGAATTGATTCAGCGGAAGAATCCAGGGCTAATTGCCTAGGAATCGCTTAGCCTCAAGAGCCTCAGCTAGAGGAATGTGACCTATGGCTAAGAGGTCTTGGTGTCTGTCGATGGGGTCGTATCCATTAATCGACAGAGCCTCGTACATGACAATATGCCTATGCCTAGTGGCATAATTAAGGAGAACAACACCGATTCCCGATCACCTGATCCTAAACAACGAGGTAGTGCTTAAGTTGAAAAGAGTTATCTACAAACTCCTTTCAACAACCCAAAGAAAAAAACACGACGTTAATAAATTTAACTCACTAGTTAAGGATAGTAATCTGCTCCCTATCACAGCAATGTATCGCAGACACGTATCAACCAGAGAGAAGGATCCCTTGTAAGTTATCTTGACATCCTTCGGATAATGGGAAGTTCAACCCAGAGTTGCATCTCCCGTATGTGACAGCTAATATGTCCGTAGACAATTGTTAGGGAAAGACAAGAATTCGGAAACGCTCGCAGCCTTCATGCGCTTTTTAATTCTCAGCTGTTTTGAAGGAATCATCAATGCAACTTAAACAAGTGCTTAGGAGATCACAATGTCTCAAAGAAGGCCAGGGCGTTCTGTGATATAGATCTTTCTTGGGAAGCTGGAGACTGGCTAGCGCTTCGTGCTGGCATGCGCTAGTGCCTGTCTAGCGCCTGCGCCTGGCTGGAGCCTTGCGCCGATGAATGGCGCTAGAGCCTGCTGGCGCCTCGTGCATGGATGGCGCCTGCACCTGGCTGGCGCCTGGCGCCTGGCTGGTGCCTGATTGGCCTCCCCTCCCCTTCCTGGCTAGCGCCTGCGCTGGCTGGAGCCTTGCTGTCTTTCTGCTGGTGCCTTGCGGCCTTGGAAGGCACCTGGCGAGCCTGGCAGAAGACTCATGATTACTGTCTATGAGGTCTGCATGCCTCAAGAGTTTCAGCGAGGTAGGGACATATGAATGACAAAACCTCTTGGATCATGTCAATGGGCTAGGCCCGTACACGACAGAGCCTTCTCGGATGTTGCCAATGGGGCTGACCCACTTACATGAGGCCTTACCTGTATATATCAATGGGACTAGCCTCTACATGACAGAGCTTTTTAGGTTTCTCTTTACTGGAAGGAGGCCTTGCGCCTGGATGGATCCTCAATCCTGACTGGAGCCTAGCCTTGAAGGAGCCTGGCACCTGGATGGCGCCTGGGCTGGCTCTAAGAGCCTGGTGGCTAATAGAGGCCTGGGCTGGCTCCTAGAGCCTGGCTTGCGCCTCGCGCCTGGCTTGGCTCCTACACCACTGCTGGAGCTTCGAGCTTGGAGAGTCTCTAGGAGTATGGCGATGTCCACATCGGACACTATTATATCTGTCGATTTGTTCGCCTAGGGCGTTGAGCGCCCGCTCCTTTTCAGTATCCGACCATGACAGAGTTCCTTGGAACGTCCGCCTCTGGGTTTTTCGCCTGTATTGCATTTGGCGCTTGGCTGTGCTACATGTCCGAGTCTGAACAACCACATAGTTTATCAGGAAGACTGGAGAAGGGTGGAAGAAATTCTTTCCTTTGAGGCTTTTGGCCCCGGCAAGGGGAGGTGACTTAGTTCAGCTACACCCAGTAGGACGACAGGATTATCTAAACATACGAGAGAGAGAGTCTTCTCCGAGGAGGATCCTCGGTGAACACTCTTTTGCTACGACGATATCTTACTTACATGTGATGAGGTTCCTCTCGTTTTGCAGAATCTTCCCTATCCTTGCCCGAAGGAAGGGAAGGAGGGTCTGGAAGTCGAAGGAGACTCTGAGGGACATTAGGCGGAACCTGATTTATAGCTCTTTTGTATCCTTCTGATACCTTCTGGGAAGCATTTTGAGCTCATCGCACCCCGAAGACTCTGTAGGCAAACGTTTTAAACCATCTTCTTTCTGTAGAATGAAAACTGTAGTACATGCCTGGGCACGAAACGTCATCTGAAAGCGTTGCGTCAGGAATAGAGGGATTTAGTTCTTTCGCAGACATACTATGCTGGCAAAACCCATTGCGAGTCTCCATTGAATCTGATGCGAGATTCAATGCACAAAAAATTCACTTGTCTCTGGTCGTTTAGGGCTAAGAGAGCAAAGAATCTCCTCATAAACTCCTCAAAAGAAGTTTGATGAGGAGCAGTCCATTTGTCGGAACACGGAAATCTGTGGCCACAAAACGAATCCCATTCGAAGTATATGATTTCCTACTCTTGTCGTATGGCGGTATAGTATTAAGACGAAGATCTTAATCCTCTGTTATCTCAATTCCCCTTGTAGAGACAGGAGTATAGCCTTTACTGCGTCTTTGATAGCAGATGATTACATAGGTGATTATTCCCTCTGAAAGTGAAGAAAAAACCTCTCTATGTGGTCACAGAGGTATCGGAAGAGACAGTTTCCTCATTCCATCTAGCACTGATCTGCAGCATTCATGTCTTAGCCATGACTATGTCATTTACCTGAAAAAACCTCTCATTCATGTACACTTCTGGTCAGTCTGCACGCGGACAGACTCAGAGTGGAGAGGTTTTAGTAGGTCTATTTATAATAGATTCTGATAGATACCAGATCACTCTTGGAAAAGCCTTACGAAACATGCTGTGAGAGGAACGTGACTTCTGTGAATCCACCTTCTCTAAGCCAAAATGAGGCATACATCTCTTCTGTCCTTTGACGCCCATTTATCTTAATATCTGTAAGATTTATAACTAGGGGAAAAAAAAAGGACTAACGTTATTCCCCTCTTTAAATTTAAAGATGTCTTATATTGCTACCTCTCTTGGTTTCGAGAAAGAAGCTGGTAAAGAAGCCTGTTCGTTTTCTACCTTACAAAGAGACTATGAAGAAGACTTTCCGTAGGTTTCTCACAACTCTTTTCAATTAAATGGTAGACATACGTACAGTTATTATATTCGACGAAGAAGGTTCTCACGGACATGCAAAATCTTGCATCGAACCTCTTTAAGGGCGCGGATCGTTTACGTTCCATGTCTGTTCCCAAATAGGTTCTCTTTGTTAACGCGAACAGGGGCGACAAAAGATTCTCAATGCTCTTGTGATATGATGAGAGTCGTGGAAGTGGCCTAAGTGATAAAATAAATCATTCATTCATTTCCTTTTAAGTGGACCCCTTTTTCGATTAAAGGGTAACAAATCAGAACGATCTTGCCGTTACCAAGCCTGCTGTCCGAGAGGCTACTGGACTCTTAGGTTAATAACTCGCTAAACGGAGAAATATCTGGATGGTGCTTCTGGCGCAATTTTGCGCCAGGCTGGCGCTCCTTCTAGTTCTTTTTAGGTTATGTGACATAACATCCTATGCCTTTATGGTACCCGAATCCTTCACATGTAATTCCGGTTCTTAGTGGGACACAAAATTTTATATACGTAGTATAGTCATCAGGGGGAAAAAACTTTGCCACTAAGAGGATGTTCCCATTCCGACATCACCCAAACTTCTCTTGAGCAATATCGATCTAAAAAGTTGTGTGCGTTTCTCGAAAGATGAGAGAATTAATATATCGCGCTCTGCGTAGTTAGAATCCTGATAATACTGTCACATTGTGGTAAACAGCATTAATCTAGGAAAAACTTTGTAAGGATATAGGAATTCTGTAGTTATCCTCGGAATGTGCATAGCCGTGACCATACCGATAGTCTTTTAAAGTGAATTCTCTCCTACATTTCATCTTCTCACTAAGCAGTACTCTAATAGCTATGCTTCGTAAGCATGAGAGTATTATACAATATAGAGTTCTGCTGCGGTAGAATTCCTTTTAAAAATGTTACCTACGGTAAACAGCATTGAAATGTTGTAATATTTTTCTTATTGAAAGCTTCTTAGCAAAAGCAGACAATATTTTATTTATGTTGCTTAACTATCCCCTCAATCGAGGCTAAACCAGATTGCTAGGGGAGAAGAGACACTGTAGTCATTCCATCCCGCAGGAGAGAGGAAATGTTACGACATCATGACCGACACCTACATGATACTGCGTTGGTGCTTTAAGCAGTAAGCGAAAGCAGTTCTCGTTAGCCGACTGGCCTTACTCTTCAGAGTTGCAGCTACTCCATTTAAGAAAGGATATCTTATAAAATTATTATCGACTTCAGGAAGTGCTTATAATGCATATCGAAAGTGAAACAAGATTCGATAAATCTAGAAGCTAAGTAGTGTTGTCTTAACAATCCTTTAAGCGTTAGTCCTCCTAGGAAATTCCTGGAAGGATACTGGTAATTATGAGTTGCTCAGCAAAAGAAGTAACTACGGTATGGGTTATATTGCCGTATCGCTTTCTCATACAGCAGATACTCTACTACCTTCTTCCCTGCCGACGGCAGATAGAGAAAGGAAAAAATTTTTTACTATCTTCGTTATTTTCGCTAATAGACGATAGAAAGAGTTATATATATTCCTTAAGGAAGAAGTTAATACAGGAACTCTTAAAATCTTCGTGATTTCATCATAAAATCGTGGAAGAGACAGATTCCTGTTCATCTGTAGGGTTTACGGAAGAAGTAGATATTACTATCCGCCATCTACCCAAACGTCGATGAGATTCTCAAGTTAAAAACTCAAAGAGGAGGCCTCGCGACTGAACTCTCTCTCATAGAAGATTAGGGATAATTCTGGCGCCTGGATCCGATGCCAACCTAGCGTCCTGGAATGTTCAGCGCGGCCTGGAATGTTTCGCACGCTAGAAAGGAGACTCGCTCCTGGAACGTTCGCTGCGTGGAAGGGTCCCGTGCGCCTGATAGTATGAGCGCTACTAGACCCCTTTTAGAAAGAAGCCTCTGCCGGAAACGTTCAATGGAAGGATCGTTCTTGATTGCCACTCTACATAAAGGCCTCTTGCTCTAGCCGTCTTGTTTTTTAGGCGCATTTGCACCAGGCTGCGCTTCGTCTCTTTGAAGGAGCCTTGCGCCAGGCTGGCGTTGTCTCTTTTGAAGGCGCTTGAGCCAATGAAAAATTTTCTAGAACGCGGCTCGCGTTCGGTTGTAAGGAGCGCGCTCGCGCTAGTCGTCAGCTGTTGGAAACGCGCCTCGCTGCTGGTTATTGGAACGTAGCTCACGCTTAGCTTGCTGGAAGCGGCTTCCTGGTAGCGGCGGCTCTTGCCATCAGTGTTCCTCTTAGTTTTTCAGAGAACGGGCTAGATCATCGAAACTCCCAAACATAAATTCTTCGTATTTTGGATGTAAGATGAAGAGACGTACTTTTTTAAGGATGCCTTTCAATGGCTTATCCTTGGCAGTTCTGGGAGTTCTACAGAACCTGCCGAGGGGACGCCTGAACGGTGGGGGTTCTCCCTAACCTTCCTCGGCTGTTCGACTTTTCCTCCTCCACTGGGTTGGGAGTTGGAAGAGGTCTAGGCCTGAAGCGCTACGGAGGCGGACTCAGACGCACCCCCACTGCACTGGGAAACACTCTATTCACTTCTTACCTTTTTAAGCTTAGCCTTTTGAGCTCCATCCAGTTATCTTCAAATTTCCACATATGAATTGTAGATTCTGTGGGAGTAAGGAAGGTGATGAGGATGCCACAACTACTAGACTTGTCAATACTCTAACTGCTCTTATACGAGAGCTCTAGCTTCTAAGGAAAGCGTATCTAGTATATGCTTTCTGACTTCCTAAAGTAGAAGTTAGATCTTATATTTCCTTCATCAAGTTCTAACCACGTATACACGTATTAGTGAAAAAAATATACAATATTTCCCTTAGTGCAAAATATATGCGTGTTCTACCGAAAAATTCATGGTGTCTCAAGTAATATATTCTTCGAAATTTCGAAGCCCAAAATTCATTAAAAAGTTAATAAAGCGTATGCCAAACCAAAAGACCCAGTTACTTCCCTGCAAAAGACAGCCCAGAGGTCGATGGCGATGAAAAACGAAAAATCAAGTCAGGACCGGTAGCAAACAACGTATGTTGACCCACTACGCGAACAGAGAAAATCTGGTTCTAGAACGGTAATGTTCCTATTCCTGCCACCCAGCGGCGGGGCGGTAGATCACCTGACCTACCTGCAGGTGTTCCGCGAAATTCGGATTTTCTGGTCGGGGACGACGGTAGGAGTATATAGCTAAGTATACATCTGCGGGGTAAGTGCCATGTACAAAAACCTTTTCATTAGTTTGAATAAGGAATATTTAATTAACATAATTACAATTATGCAGATTTCTAACATGAAACTAATATATTGTTCAATTTTGGTACAGTTTTTTTTTCAGACATTCTTCTCATCGCGGATGGAGAATTAAAAACAAAAAATATCATTTGAAAATACTAAAGTCGTATCTCTGTTTTACAGCAAGTAACGTAACTTTAAGCTGGTGAACAAAGTCGTCAGTTCTAGAAGGGTATGTCGCTTTTTGCAGTATCAGCATTGTTTCCTTTAAACTCAAATATCTGCTTGCACAGGCTTAATCCTCGGGCTTGCAAAGCAGATTGACTTGGAGAAAGAATGCTAGGCCCGAACTTATCATGGGCAAGGCAGACGTGTCTATCCGTAGCCGCAATGCAACTATAGTTAAGAGTATGCATCATTTTAAAATTAATACAAATAAGCAAATAGAATTTCTATAACACAAAAGAATTACTTTTTTAATGAACCTCATAGACAATTAGAGTATCAAGATATGATATGAATATTATTACTTGCTAAACATTAGCTATTACATATGTTAATAACCTTCACTAACATATATTAAGAGAATGACAGTTAGCTTACATCTCGCTCCATATGGTAACAGTAAAGAAAGTTTTACCTACTTTACTATATTTTCCTTAATTAATTTATATTTTGCTGTTTTGCATTAATATTAATACATGACAATTAGTAATAATTTTCTAACAATACCCTGCATAGCTTTAAAACTAAAATGCTTATTAACTGCCTATTTTGATAGTTCAAAACACCTAAAAATCTGCTACATTATAAGAAATACAGGCAGAGTCCCCGGTTTATCGGGGGGGGAGGGGGGGGGGAGGGTCCCCTTCTGATGGTGTGTGTGATGATAACCAAAAATTGCAAATTAATGAAAATCATCAATAATAGAGCTGATCATCGGCTATCGGCGCGATAACTTGGGATTGTGGGCGCTGTTAAGTAGGGTATTGTGCCGATAAGCGGATCAGTGCATGTCATACTGAAAATCCAGGTATCTTTATCACAGCAGGAAGTCACGTTAAAAAACGGAAGCCGATAATCAGGATGCCGTGACGATAAGTTTATGTAAAATAAATACCCATAAATAACTACATAGCTATTGAAATGAAAAAGTTGTAATTATAGCATGGAAAAATAAGAAAAATCTGAATGAGAAAGTAACGTGACATTCATCTATAAACTTACAAAACAAATAAACATCATACATGTTGCACAGCATAACAAAATCTCTTCGTATCTCAGAGATGAGAGAGAGAGGGAGAGAGAGAGAGAGGAGAGAGACGAGAGATGGAGAGAGAGAGAGAGAAGAGAGAGAGAGAGAGCAGCGAGAGAGAGAGGAATTTTACTTTAACAATTTATTGATATTTTGTGTACCACATTTATATTCTAATATGTTGAAAATTATTAAATAATTTCTTTACCATAAAAAATGAATTTAGTACAGTGCTAATGCTGCCAAACCTAGGTGGCATAACTTAAGGTTTTAAGTGTAGTCCAAGCAAGGATCTTTATATTAATATTTTTGAAAAGCGTTGTAAGATTGGATTCGATGAATATCCAAGACTGTCATAACCCAGGAACTGCCTACTATATACTACATATATGAACTGTACTGTGACAGTCCTGTTAATTCTTTTTATTTCTAATTTATATTAGTAATTCTGGACGACTTATGATAGACAGTATAAAAAGAGGTAATGCATTATTACACACACACAAAATTGTGTACTGTGCTCATGGGTTGGCTGTTGATGGTTATGTTCAACTAGTAAATATCAGAAGAGGAGGATGTCCATGATAGAGCAGAAGGTTCAACAATTTTCTCCATCTCAGCTGTTAGTTCATGAGGAAAAGTGGAGCTTTGCTCAAATATGGTGGGAAAGCGTGGTGGGAAGGGGGAGATAGACTGTAGTCGTTTTTGAGGAGAGGATCCATTATAGCTAATAGTTTTTTCTGTGTTGTTCTTCGTAAATAACTGTAACGTGCAAGAACGTCTGAGACCTTTTCAACTTAGAAATCGTTCCAAATTCCACATCCATTTTTAACAAATAGTTTCATACCATGTTCATAGAGGCAAATGCTCTGCCATTGTCTTTGTCGTAAAACTTTTGCTCGGGCCTTTCATCAATTTCTCTTCCTTTTCTGCTTTTAAAGCTAGCAGTTGCTTCGCATCAGCACTTGCTGCTTCACCGATAATACTTCCACCACTATGAAATTATATGGGGGTTTTAAAAATGATGAAACCATCCATAGCTTGCCAACAAAATCTTTGGAGTAGTATCATCGAGATTTTTCTTTAGTTCATCGAATAACAAGTGCGCATTTGTTTGAATGGGCACAAAGAGGCTAGAGTGGCATACACTTTGTATCTGGTCCTCATCCAGTATGACCAGTAACTTCGCCATTTCTCCAAAGGCCATGATCTCTTCTTAGTTATAATTCCTGGATTGAATGTGAACCCTCATGATGTTCAAGATCAGCTTTCTGACAAAATTCTTATCCCACAGTAGTCCTTACATTTAAATGGCTCCTCTCAGCGTGAATCTCTTTATGAATTATTAAGATTACCTCTCTGAGAAAATGCTTTCCCCACAGTCATTACATTTAAATGGTTTATCTCCAGTTGTGAACCCTCAATGCCTTTTAATATTGAGTTTTCAGAGAAATTCTTTCCCACAGTCATTACAGTTAAATGGCTTCTCTCCAGGTGAATTCATCGTATGAGTATTAGAATCACCCTCTCCAAGAAAATGCTTGCCCACAAGTATTACATTTAAATGGTTTCTCCCCCGTGTGGAACCCTCACATGAATTCAAGATGAGTTCTCCAAGAAAATGCTCTTTGCCACAAACATTACATTTTAAATGCTTCCTCCCGTTGTAACCTTCAATGAATTCTAAGATCATCTTAAAAGAAAACTGCTTTCCCACAGTAATTACAATTAAATGGCTTCTTCCAGTGCGAGTCGTGAATCATCATATGATTGTTAAGATGACATTTGAAAAATGCTTCCAAGTCATTACAGTTAAAATGGTTTTTCTCCAGTGTGAAACCCTCATGATGACTTTCAAGATGAATTTTCCAAAGAAAATGCTTTCCCACAAACATTACATTCAAATGGCTTCTCCTCCCCGTGTGAACCTTATATTGAATTTTAAGATAATCTTATTAGAAAATGCTTTCCCACAGTTATTACATTTAAATGGCTTCTCTCCAGTGTGTACCCTCATGTGACTTTTCATAGAGTTCTCCGAGAAAATGCTTTCCCACAGTCCTTACATTTAAATGGTTTCTCTCCAGTGTGAAACCCTCATATGAATTTAAGATGACCTTTGCGACCAAGCCCTTTCCACAGTCCTTACATTAAATGGCTTCTCTCCAGTTGTGAACCTCAATGAATGTTAAGAGAACCTTTCTGGAGAAAATGCTTTCCCAACAATCATTACATTTAAATGGCTTCTTATAGTGTTGAGTTCCCTCATATGACTTCAAGATGAGTTCTGAGAAAAATAATATTCCAACAGTTATTACACTTGAAGGATTCCCCACAATGTTAGCCCTCATAGATTGTTAGGATTAGTTCCTGGGAAAAGAACTTTCCCACTTCTAGTGCTTCTTTTCATGGGGAGTTTTAATATTACTTAATATACTTCAAGAGAAAACTTGTTTTGGTATAACGCTTGGCTACATTCACAGAATCTGAACTGGCTCCCTCCGTGTGAACTGATCATTCAAGTTCTTGGTGGTGTTTCCAAACTAAATGAGTTCCACAAATTAACACCCAATGGACTCCTTTCCTCATATGAAAAGCCATGAGTTTGGGACCAACTTTCACGTGAGATTTTTCAGAATTCCTTCAATTATTTATAATTCCTAGAAAGTGTGCACTTAGTACTATAGCTTTTCCATGTGCTATGTAACAAAAAGCATTATACCTTGGACATTAACTTCCCCAAAAACATTAGTAACAAATCCAATGTACGTCTCCATTCTTCCTCAGTCATAAATGTCTTTCAAAAATCTTTCAGAAATGACATAATTCTTGCCAGAAGGTGATGAAATGAGAAAATACAGAAATTAAAGAAACAATGATGAAAATATGTCTATGAAAATTAACAAGACATGATCTGACTCCAGATTACCGCGGACGCATGGAAGATTTTCCACTGGACACAGGTTGCAAACATATCATCCTATACTTACATGTGGTTTTTGTAAGTAATAGTCATAATTGGTACTACTAATACGATATTTATTAGATATTAATTTTTTCTATACTGTTTAATATGTACATTATTCATTGTTTACATTTCTAATCTAACATAAGTATAATTTTCTTTAAAATAGTGTACTTTATACAACACATTAGCCTACATTCCCAAGTTAAACCTAACCCGTAAGTCAACTACTAACCTTTCTCAGAATCTGCAGTGACTTTTATCCCATAATACAAACAAATATTATATGTTAAACTACAATAAAGTTTGTACATAATTACCTGGCAGATATATACTTAGCTATAGTCTCCGAACGTTCCCGACAGAATTTAAATCTCGCGGCTTACACGCGCCAGGTAGTCAGGTGGTCTACCTTACGCGCTGGGGTGGCGGATGTACGAACCACTCCCGTAAGCTTGGCAGATTGTTCTCTATCCACCTGTCTCCTGAGGGGAGCTGGGTGCCAGTAATCGTATATATCTGCCAGGTAAGTATGTACAAAACTTATTGTCTTTTTTTCCAGTACAATATCATTTTAGTACATGAATTCCCGACAGATATATTGCTTAGCTGATTGGCACCCTTGGTGAGGGTAATGATACAGCTCAATAATACAGGTAGTAAGACGGGAAACAACAATGTTGTAGGATATAAAAACCTTGGTTCTCACCTTTCAGGATGAAGACTCATAGATACTATCTCTGAGTCTGCTTGTCTGGAGAGCTACAGCTAGGACGTGCTTGATGCTGAAAGACTCTCGGATCTACCACTGGGATAGTGATCCCCTATTGTGGTAGAAATCCAAGGCGGAGCTGTTAGCGGGACCTTGTCCGCTTACCTAACAGATCCTTACCTCTACCTCTGCAAGGAGCCAAAAACCAAACCAGACCACCTAACCAAAATACAAAAGGTTAATATACGACCAGAAGAGGTGCCCCTGCAACCTCTTTCAGACAACCAAAACACAACAATATAAAATATAGGGTAACATATAAAAAAATTTACACAGGAAAGTTCAGACTCCCTGCCCCAGCACGAAATCCGCGATACGAAAGGGACCCAAGGCGAAGCATTTATCAATGTTGATTTTATTACATCACGTAGGTAGTTGGTTTGCGAAAACCGTTGGAATCTCAAAAAAGTCGATCCAACAAGTTCCGCACAGACATATTTTTTCTGAATGCAAGCGAAGGGCGATGGCTCTCACCTCGTGGGAGCTTTCACTTCAGTAGTCTAAAATGTTCTTCCTACAGGCAAACATGTGCCTCTGTAATAAGGCTTCTCAGAAAAAAGAAAGAGCATTCCGACAGGGCCGAGTGGGTCCTTAGGAGCACCAAACACATCTGATTAGCCTTAAGTTGTTCCTTCTCTTAAGGAAAAATACTTCATAATTCTCATAGGCCAAGAGTTTCTTTCAGGGTCTTCCCTACATAGAAAAGATAAACTACGACCCTTCAAAGCTCCCGGGCAAGGGAGTGAGGGGTTTTTCATCTTTGCAAGGAATTGAAGAAACGAACACACCACAGATCTTCCTTAAAACCCTACATTGCCCTCAGTAGCTTGGAGCTCACTCACTCTCTTAGCTGTAGCTAGGGGCCAAAAAGGAAGATTAGCTTCTTCGCAGATCCTTGAAAGAGGATAAGCCAGGAGGTTAGAATCTAGACTGATCCAAGGATTGTAGAAACTACGTCTAGATTCCGTCGGTTAATATATGAGGACGCTTACTGGTTTCAAATGATCTAATAAGATCATGCAGGTCCTTATCACTCGGATAGATTTAAGCCCTCTTGCCGAAATACCGCCGCCCAACATTACTGCGGTATCCCTTAATAGTTGACCACAACCAGATGAATCTTCTTTGAGAAAATAAGGAAATCCGCAATTGGGTACAGAGGTACTGGAAGAGGAAATGTTATTCCTTCTTGCACCAACGTCTGAAGACATCCCACTTTGACTGGGTATACACGGCAAGGTGGAAGGTCTCCTCGCTCTTGCGATTGCTTTAGGTAGCTGTGCGAGGAAAAAGCCTTCGCTCTGACCAAAATTTGGAAGTCTGAAGCCAGTCCAGGGACTGACGAGCGACGGAGATTTTTTGTGGTACTGTCGAAGTGGGGTTGTCTGAGGTAGATCTTTTTTTTTTTTTTTTTTGTTTTTTTTATTGTTTTTTTTGTTTTTTTTTTTTTTTTGTTTACTCACATTAGCGGAGCGATCTTGAAGGTCCACCAACCATTCCAGTACCTCTGTGAACCATTCTTGGCCGGCCAAAAGGGAGCGATTAAGGTCATTCTCGTTGAATCGGACTCTACGAAACTTCTTGATGGTTAGCCCCAGGATCTTGAAGGGGGAAACGCGAGAGTTCGAGTCCGTCCAGGCTAGAATGAAGAGCATCTATTGCCTACTGCCTCTGGATGCGGATATCGGATGAGCAGTAAGGATCAGCCTCTTGTTCTTTGACGTGGCAACAAAGAGGTCTATGTGTGGACTGCCCCATACAACTTCCACAGGCTTTGGCATACACCAGATGAAGGGTCCACTCTGTGGAAGGACCTGTATCTTACTGCTGAGGAGATCTGCCTCTTACATTTCCTGTAACTCCCTGCACGAAACATGGTGAGAAGCTTGATTCCTCTTCTTCTCGCCAACAGAAGGAAGGTACTCTGCGTCTCGTACAGGGAGAAGGAATGCGTTCCCCCCCCTGTTTCCTGATATAGCAGAGCTGTAGTGTTGTCAGCGTTGACTGCCATACCGATCTTCTGACTTTGCGGGCTCGAAAGCCTTCAAGGAGCCAACCCACACACGCCATCAACCCTTTCTCGTTGATGTGCCAGGATACCTGTCCCCCACCCAGGGTACTCTGACACTCGCTGGTTCCCAGAGTAGCACCCCACCAACCCATGTCCGGACGCTTCGGAGAACCAACACCAGGTTGGGGGTCTGTGATTGAAGGAGGACAGTCCCTTCGCAAAGAGGTTGGGATATGTCCCACCATAAGAGATGGTTTATTGATGTCTGGGATAACGTACAGGGGAGAACGTTCAAATCCTGAGAACGACGACGCCAATCCGTGAGAAAGAATTGGAGCCGGTTTCTCAGGTGCAACCTTCCGAGGGAAATAAATTGCCTCCAGAAGAGGAAGAGCCGTCCCCAAGCAGACTCATCCACTCCCTCACTGTGCATATTTCTTTCCATAAGAAGGTTGTTACTCTCTCGAAATCCTCGGGCTATCCTTTCCTGCGAGGGATAAAGCCCGAAAACTTTCAGGAGAGTCATCTGTATCCCGAGATACACACACTCTGCCGGGAATTAGTGATGGGACTTCTTGAAAATTGACGAGAAGCCAAAGCCTTCGTCAATTCTAAAGTTACTTGTAAGTCCTTTCAAACAACGATCTTCTGAATGAGGACCTTATTAGCCATCTCGGGTACATGGAATCACTCACCCTTTCAAATGAACCATTGAGCCACATTCCTCAAAATCCCAGATAGAAACTTGATGGGGCCGTCGGAGAGCCGAAACACAGAGCCCTGAACTGAAAAAAATTTCTCCCCATCATGAATCTGAGAAACTTCCTAGGAAGGTGGATCGGTTACGTGGAAGTAAGCGTCATGTAAATCCAAGGAAACCATCAGCCCCTGGACGAAGTGCTGCCAGCCCACTGATGAAGGCGTTTCCATCGTGAACTTTTCTTTTCTACGAAGAAGTTCAGGGGCGCGTTACATCCAACACCGGTTCTCCACCCCCTGAGGACTTCGGAACTAGGAAAAGGCGGTTGTAGAAGGCCCGATGAATGAATAGGTCTGTCACTAGTTCGATAGCCCCTTCTCCGCATGGATCTACTGCTAGATGGAGAGCTTGATTGCATGATGGGGTCCTCTGTACCTGGCCGTCAGTTCCCTTGGGGATGGTCGCAAGGGAGGTCTTTTCGACGAAAGGGATGAGGTAACCTCTCCTTCAAAAATAAGAAGGGTCCAAGGATCCGCCCCTTTTTGGCCGACTTCTGCAAATTAAGAGTCTGGGCGCACACGTTGGTTGAAGGACTTGCAAGTTATTAGGGGGCTTTAACAGACTTGGCGAAAGTCTTACCCTTCTTGAAGGTCTACGACCTTCTAACGTAGAGGTTCTTGATGAAAGATGCCTCCTCGAAGGGTTATCGAACACTTGCCTTTTCCCTTCTAAGCCTTGGTAGGAAGGAAGGCGAGCGTTTTCTTGCCGGACTGTGCCAAAAGGTCCTGGTGGTTTGGCCGAGAAAGTGACCTCGAAATGTCCTTGCACTCGATGTTTCGGGAACAACTGAGTAGACAGAGGAGCAAAAACAGCAAAAGAGAATCTGAGCATGGGAGGACCGACTTCGTAAGAAGGAACAATAAACGACCTCTCTTTCACGATCCCGGCCCCATAAAGGGAGGCGATTTCACCGCTCCGTCTCTTACCGACTTGTCGATACAAGACAAAACACACATAAGATATTTGGCGAAATGACTCTGGCACTTCATTTTCTTGGTAGGATCCCAACGACCCAATCAGGAAGTTAAATACTTCTAGCACTCTAAACATACCTTGAGCAAATGATCCAATTATTCATGGCCCAAGTCCGTCTTAGCAGAGTTAAGGGCAGTTTCTCCTTGCGAATCTACCAGCGCCGAAAAACCGAATCAGCCGACGACGGTAGACCCAATCCTAAGGGCTCTCCTGTTCGTACAGAACACGCGCGTCCTGAAACTTCGAAGGAGGAAAGCGAACATTGTTTCCCGCTTCTTCTTTGGAAGCCATCCAGGAACCAAAACTCCTCAGTGCCTTCTCATTGAAAGAGTTGGCTCATCCCACACAGAAGAACTCTTCGCTGTCTCGCGTTTTGAAAAAAGTGAGGAGGAGAAAGGAGCCGTAGGAGTAAGGGAATCCCCAAAAAACTTTGTAAAAGTAGCTCTGTAAGCTTCTTGTTAAGAAGAGACAGCAGCAGCAGTGTTCGGTTCCATCCGAAACCTACTAGGACGTCTTGTCGAGGCGAGCGCGGAAGCATCCTTAGGTGACGACAGGTATCCTAGCAGGCGTGAGCGAGAGGTTGGAGAAAGCCCCTCTCTTAGAAGAGTTCACATCCACTGGCGAACGAATGAGAAGATCTGGGATGTCTACGATGAGACTCCCTCTCTTCGAGGTATCCGGATCTCAGCGAAGAGAGGTAGGCTCCTACTCTGAGAATCCTCGGAAAATCCACAGGGCGCCTACGAGAGGCTGAGCGCCTACTATACTCTATGCGCCTACCTGAGCCCTGACGAGCGAGGCTCGCCAGGAGAAGAGCGCCTATCGAGAGAGAGCGCTTGCGCGGCTCTCCATTTCACCTGTCCAAGTGGCGTACGCATCAACGGAAGTGCGACTAGAGGCGAAATGCGCCTACTAGGAGGAAGGCTGCTTGCGAGATCTTGACGTCTAACAAGAGGGTAAAACATTCAGGAGAAGGGCGCTTCAAAACTAACGAGCGCCCTACTGGAGAAGGGCGCTTCCGGGATTCCTGGTGCCTACAAGAGACAAACGGTAGGAGAAGGCGCCATAGAAGCGGGGAGAGAGCCTACAGGATAAGGCGCCTTGAAAAGACTCTGTGGTCTGCCCCTAGGAGAATATCAGGAAGTATGAAGCCTTAAAAGAGAACGAGCGCCTACTAGGAGATCTATGTTGCAGTAGGCTTTGGCGGCTACCTTGCGGGGAGCGGCTAACAGTTTAGGCAGTCTATCAGCCACAGACTCCTACAGACTCTAGATGCCTGTCAGGAGAGAAGTCACGGGTCCGACACCGAGGGGAGAGTTGACAGCTGGAAGAAGAACGCATACTTGTATAAGGGCGTCTTCTATAACTCTTGATGAGGCGCTGAGGAGAAGTTCACGCGAGGAGTTGAGAACGCGATGTATGATCAGGTGCAGTGCGCTTACAGGAAGCGGCGAATCCAATCTGGAGAAAAAACTTCTTTCTCCTAGAGAGTTACTACCGATGGTTGGAGTCTTGAAATCGAAAGAGAGCCAGGCGACTTGAGGGCGCTAACCGCGAGCGAGGGGCGCTCACGCGAGCCACCACCTTCATACGAAACCTCCATATGAAGGAGAACGATCCTTGTAAGAGCGGCCCTAGACTCTGATCGGAAGCGAACGTCCTTCTTCCTACGTGATCTAACGGCTAGAGAGTCTGCTAGCGCCGGCGACTCTGAGCTTGAAGTCCAGCGAGTACTCTAGTAGCGAGAATCTTCTTGTTCTATTCCTCGGAAGCAGGCGCGAGGCGGAGCGCGAGAAGAAGAACGATCACAGATTTTCTTGGTTCTTCGCCTCCACCGACGATTGTTCTGGGAAACCTCCGGACTAGAAGCCAAAGGACTGCAGGGAGCCTTCCAAGCTCTTAACGGGCGCGACGCATCCGGGGAGTTCCAACCTTCTTCGGAGAAGGGAGACGACGAAGAGGAGAAGCATTGGCGTAGGAGCTCCTTCTGTAGCGACCGAGGCAGCATGGGAGCGTACTTCAGGATCTGCCGAGGGGACGCCTGACCGGTGGGGCTCTCCCTAGCCCTTCCTGCGGCTTCGGCTTTCCTCCTCCCACTGAACTGGAGTCTGAAGAGGTCTAAGGCCTAGAGGAATAAGGAGCCGGTCGACGCACCCTCACCAACACTGGGGACACTGCACTACACTAACACTCTCGCTTACCCTCCAATTGACGAAGCTTCTGATCCATAGAACGATTCGTGGCTTTCAGAGCTGCGCCTCCGAAGGCGAATCTTCGGCTTCGAGTGCGGGGAGCCCGGGGCTGCAATTTGGGAGAAGGTTCTAATTCTACGTTAGGTACTATTAGGGTCCACATCCAACTCACTCATTCTAGATCTGCTAGAACTTCTAGAGGAAGCCTTAGCACTCTATCACGTCCAACTTCCTACACATAAGAAGAGAGAGCCTTTATATCTTCTTATTCCAATCCTTACAGTCACTACAAGGGTTAGAAAAGAACATTCATTCCCTGCATTTCATTGCAAACCGTGTGGGGGGATACGAAGCTTTCGGCAACCATCAACCTTACTCCTCATTCACGCAAACCCTAACAAAACCGAAGTTTTAACTACCGAATCTAGATCAGACTCGTTTAAAGAAAATCAAACTCAAAATCAAACCGGTCCACAATCAGCGTATGGCCAAGCCAAACAGCGAATACGTCACCAAAGAAGTCCAAATAATCAGCAAGCGAGAATCGAAAAAACTATCGAGAGGAACCGACAACAGTTGTTATCGTTCCCGCGACAGAGAAAAATCTGACAAGCTTACGGGAGGTGGTTCGTAATCCGCCACCCAGCGGAGGGTAGGTAGACCAACTGACCCTACCTGTCGCGTGTGCCGCGAGATTTGAAATTCGTCCGGGAAACATCGGAGACTATAGCTAAAGTTATATATATGTCAGGGAAGTCATGATACAAAATTTAAAATTAACTTGTATTTTTCCTAACTACAAAATTGAGACTTTATTATAGGAATTACCTCCTAACAAAAAAAAACTGGTCTCGCCACATGCAC